>NW_019525242.1:3200321-3269064 GCF_002814215.2 Seriola lalandi dorsalis | reverse complement strand
GTGTGTGTGTGTGTGTGTGTGTGTGTGTGTGTGTGTGTGTGTGTGTGTGTGTGTGTGTGTGTGACTGTGTGTGCATGAGGGCTCTTGACCCAAAAGCTTCCCTCACTGGTGGGCTCCTCTGGCTCTCTCAGCTTATTGCAAACACAGACGGTCCTGCAGCCTTCCTGTCTGCACACAGGAATACACGCCCTTCATATAAACACACCTACTGCAACACATAAACATGCACATGTACGCACAAGCACATACACAAATAGAGACACACAAGTTATCTGACATCAACATCAGGTGGTGTATAGCTCCACTTTATCAGGATACACACAAACACAGAAGTACAATGATAAAACTTATCCCAACTACTGAACTATGATTCTCCACACATTTCTCATTTACACTAACATATCAAAAGTCTTCAAAGGAAAAGTTATACAACAGACACCACATCTTTTCCCAGTTCAAATGCAGGCTGACTACTGAACTTCATTTGCCCCATACATTTCTATTTATACCCCTAATTTGTTCAAAAGAAACTAAAAAGACATTGTATGTATGTTTTTTCTGACCCTTTGTGTTGCTTTGGAACAATTGAAATAATAGGCTAGCAGTTAGGAATCCCAAAGGAATTGTACATCACTGCTGCACAGTGTTTCATAAAGCGTAAACTAGGCCACAGGCAAACAGGTGGTCAATTACAGATGTGTGGCACCATGTGTGTGTGTGAGAGAGAGAGAGAGAGATTGCAGACAGCTTGCAATTGCTGTGAGTTTTCATAATAAATGACTGGAAAAAAAAAAACTACTTAAAATCCCTCATGGATCTTTTTCTCATTCTGCGTATGACTTTTAAATAGAAACACAGGAATGAAACATGCACTATACACAGAGTGGAGGTCTGCATGATGGCACAGATTAAAACCTAGCCTGACCCAGTGTAATATCCTAGTTATTCTGTCTTCATAAAAAAAAGAGGTATGTTTGGTATTAAGCCAGCAAGTCCAAGGTCTGCTCTCAGCCTGGGAGAAAAAAAAAAAAAAAAAGACTTCCTGTTCCAGGTCTTTCTTTCCATCGTGCCCCCAAAGCACACTCACCCATCCTCTATCTATCTTCGCCTACACCTTCCCTCATTCACCTTCACCCAGATTTTACCAAGCCCTTCCCTCCCAATATTTACTGTCACACTCCTCCCTTTTTCGTCCATCTACCATTCACCTTCCCCTGCCCACATCCAACCACCCAATGATCTCTTTAATTCTACTTAACTTATTTAGGGCAACAACAACAGCAGCAGAGTGCTGTTTAGTGTGTGTGTGTGTGTGTGTGTGTGTGTGTGTGTGTGTGTGTGTAACTGACGGATTTAAACAAAGCATTTAACATGTGTCTATGTGGGGGAGGTGGGGTGCCAGAGAAGTTGTAGCTTTAGGAATGTGGGCAGCGACTGACCTTTGACCTCCTTTACGGGTAGCCATATGTGGCCTTGGCTAATGGTAAAGTCATATAGTGCTGCCTGTAATCTGATTGCTACAGTATAGTCTGTTTTAAAAGAGGAGACCCTTTCAGTCCAGTAAAGGTTTTTCTACTCTGAAGGTTGACATGGTTTCTGAAAAATATCTTCTATCTTGAAAATTCTGTCACATAATTACCTTCAAAATGAGATTTATTTCAGCTTTCTAGAGAAAACTATTTTTTGATGATGATGCATATGTCTAACCAGCAAATGCATGAAAAAAAACAAAAGAGAATTTTACAGCAAGACAACCTGCAGTTTTTTACATCACACTTCCTCCACTGTGAAACTGAACGTATAAAACCAACAGATGAAGGACAACTATGAGTCAGAGCCTCACAGTGTGTTTGTGAGAGTTCAGACTGTCTAAAATAGTGGGTTTCTTTAGGTTTCATTGTCATCATTCATGCATAAATCTGACTTGTGAAAACCTTTTTTAATCCTTAGGTGGACTACAATGACATTGTAAGTCTTTATCAAGAAACATGAACATTACAGTAATTATCCAAAATTAACTCTGTAATCATTAATTTGATACTTCTTGGTTAAAATTTGACCTGCAGTTGTGCGCATGCAGTTTTAAATGTAGTGGGTGATTATAATGGATGTTATGGGTCCACTTTTAATTAAGTAAAACAAGTCAATTGTACCAATCATTATGGGAGGGGAATGTGTTGTGTGTGTGTGGTCACACATCATAGACTGAGTTCATCACAATTCAGTTATCCAGACTTCGACAAACGTGCAGATTTATGCTTGAACTTCACTGAACCCTGTGGAATAAGCCTCTCCTAGTGCATGAATGAGAATCCTGAGTCAGCTGGCCCGAGTGCATAGATTAGAAAAAACACACAGTCCAGTCCAGTTCTCAGCTTCCTACAGCCACGTTTTTAATTTCAAATTAAGTGATAAAGATGTGATACCAAAAAATAAGTGCTAAGAGGAAAACTGCCACAAACAAGGGGCCCAGGATCCCAATAGAAGTCCTGTAATGTTGAGTTTTTACCAACTGGACTTTTATTTATATTATATTTTTATTTAGCATTGTGAAAGAAGAGATATGTTGGGCCACAGATGTCACTACATCCTACTAATGAGCCATATTTTACAGATGGCAGCAAGTCAAATGAATATTAAAATGCATATTTTTTATGCTACAGCATACACACCGACTTTGTCAATAGCATGTCATGTGCTCTTTTTTGAGGAAGGAAACTCCGTACCCAAAAAGAACAGCAAGTTATTCCTAATTTATACAAGCTGGCTTCACAACTGTGTCTTGCCTGTTCATGATCCAATCAAAATGCCATTGATTCTTTTTACATAAACAGAAAACATATCTGCATATAGTTTTCTTGCACAAAGCAGTAATTTTCACCATTGTATCATTAGATGTTGATGCTAACAGCATGAGGCACAACACAAAAGCAGCTACAGGCTTTGAACAGCAACCCACATTAGGTTTGTAGTAAGCACATCTTGACACCAGAGTTGCTCCGATTCAAATACTAGTAACGGAAATCCCTCTGATACAGCTTAAAATACTGGAATGGGAATCTGCGAGAATGCAAGTCCATGCATCAATCTGAAACCAGGTAATGTATTGAGGCAGTAAAACAGTAGCCTACACATGAAGTTGCACTGTGCAGCCACTGGCAACTACTGTTATAGAGCAGCGAAGAGGAATAGATTCATGGTAAATAGCATAACGTTAGCTGTTGGCCATGGTCACCAATAGTCACTTTTAATTATTGAGAATTATTACATTTTGAGTGATTGTTTCTGTTTTAACCAGCATCGTTTTTCTAACCTGTATGGCACTGTTCACATGGAGGGCAAGAAGGGGCTGAGCAAATCAATGTGCCGTGCACTGCTCTACTATGAAAAACGATTTTACCTATTTGAAATAGTTAAAAATTAAAAAAAGAAGAAAATTTATATGTGGTGGTAAATGTGGCTATTGTGGCAACCCACATATAATATATGTAAATATTTTCCAACCAAGCCTCTTCTCCATGACTTCAGTGTACCATAAAAAATGAACTTGTGTAACAACTTGTTGATGACTAAGAGCTTGAGATTGTCATTTTAATCAGATCTTAAGAGCTGAAAAATTATTATTTCATTATTACAACCAGGTTGACTCACCAGGTTTCCAGTAGAGAACTTTTTTTTGAAAAAAAGAATTAAGACCCCCTTAATTCACATATAAAAAGACAAAGTTCATTTGTGCTTTCTCCTTCTAATATATTAATAGACTACTCATTTTGATCACCTTAATAACATCAGTGCACTCTTGCTTCTTTATAGTGCATGTTTGACTTGCAGAGAAAGCACTAGAGGGGCTAATATCATTAACCATGGCTCTGGCCCAGCAATTACTGAAGTGCAATGCACAAATTAATTATGTTTTTACTTACACCTGTATTTGACAAGGAAAAATGTCTGCCATGTAAAAAAGGTCAACACAACCAGATATGTAAAAGAACTGCCTCAGTATAAAGCTGACAATGTTGACCGAAGCCTACGAGTACCAACTGAGTTTCTGAACAACATGAGAGAAAACACTGCTGGAGTTTCTACTAGAGCTTTTCCTGAAACACATTTTTTCTCCCTTCTTGCTTTTTCCTCTCTCCCCCTGTCTTTAATTGTCAGTATGGCCTGTGAGTCCATTATGCAAATTATAGTCATCAGTGCCAAGGAGCAGCCATTTACTCTCTCAAACACACACAAACACACACAGAGCCATTTATAAAACCTAACACCTGTCACAGAGATTCCTACTGAATCAAAGACAGGCGTTTGCAGTCGTGTCTCTTTTCAGCTCATTCTGTACAATGTCAGTACTGAACTCATGTTCTCTAGATGCAACTCACCTACCCATCATAATATTCTCATTATAAAATCATCCAATCTACATTCTCCTTTCCAACCCTCACCCATAATAGCCTCTATCTTCTTTTACTCTCCACTACACCCTGATGTTCTGTATACTATGTCATAGCGTTTTCTCCTCTACAGCTACACTGCTCTTTCATCTTGCTCTCCCCCCTCTTGTATTCTCCCTTCATCCCCTATATATGCATCTTTCTTCCATTTCTACTTGTTTTCTCTTGAGTTCTTCCCTCTACTCACTTCCCATCTTGACCTTGCTAACATGCATTGCCTCTAGCTGCAAAGCTAAATGTATGCACAGGGACATATCTCCTGCCCTCCAACATTTTAATACCATGTATTCCTTCTATAGCGTCATTGTAAACCGTTACATCAGGCTCTTCCAGTGATTTATATGATTTACCACTGCACAGAAAATGATTACAAATGGTTTCAGGTGGACGGGGGAGATGTTGGGGAAGAGACAACTACCCCCATAACCCACCCTTCTCTATTCAACCTCTTGTAGTGAAACACCCTCTGGCTAGAAGCACATACCTCTAATCAGTGCAATTTCCACAGATATGCTGGATTTCAAACTATAACACCCAAGCAGCTACAACTGCTCAGAATATTTCTGTATATAGGTTTATCTCATCTCACTTTTATGTGACAGAATTTACATGTATTGTAGTTCTCAATCTACAAGACAACAACGTTTAGCTCATGCTACAACAATGTTGAACGCTGTAGAAAAAGAAAAAACTCTTTAAGGTTCATCCAGTTCTCACAATAAGACTATTACACACACACACACAACAGCCAACACAACAGTTCGATATGTCCACTAATAAGACCTTAATTATAGTCCAACCGTGGAAACTTTCAGGTAGAAACTTTATATTACATCACTATGATTATAACTGCAGTCAACACACACGCATACACAAATGCCTGGGTTTTTCTGACGTGCGCTGATGGTTTGAATTTACATATAGCACAAAGGTTACAGTGGTGGCTATTGAGCAGTGGTGGAGGAAGCCCACATTTTTAGGTCTCCTGCTTTCACACTTCAACACTGCAAGTTACAACTTGCTTTTGCTGCACAAATGCATTAACATCCAACTATTCCACTTACAATTATTCATTCACAGTGGTCAAGTTGTACTGTGCAACAAAAGTCCAAGAATCATTAAAAAGTCTAACCACTGAAACAAACATTAGATGAAAAGGCAAACGACTGGGTCAGTCATTGATTTAATTCACCACACAGACACCTGGTGCTTTTTCATTCCTCTGAAACATCTCACAAAGCTTTAATCTAGTAAACAGGTATGAAACCTGTACCCGTCTCTGCAGGTAGCACTGTGCTGCTCTGTGCAGGTGACAGCTTCTATAAAGATGTGATACTTTGTAGATTTGTTTGCTACAGAGCTTTTATATTACCTCAGTTCATTTAAGTAGCAAAGGCGTCCTTGATAAAAGCAAGCAAACTAAATGTCAACCTTCTCTGAACTAATGGATTAATTGGAGAAAAATAAAATAACGTCAATGGACAGTGATTATGTACCACCACATAAATATAATTGGGGGGGGGGGTTTCAAATGAAACTGACCACACAGATTGGAAATATGTCGGACAACGTTACCTCATTTAAAAAACAAGAGGCCCTCTACTTTACAGTGATGTACACACACACACACACACACACACACACACACACACACACACACACACACACACACACACAGAAAAGCAGAGAAACAGAGATGCTGGTTTGATTAAAGCAGCACATTCCCCTGATTTTTTCCCTTCCTGCTGACACTGGCACCTTTGAATGTTACCAGGGGTCGTGTTCTGAGAACGCTGCAAATTTCCACCCGCATCCACCTCAGCCCTGCACATTCCTGCCCCACCAGCAGGGAGGCCAGGTGTTTTGTACCAAGCACAGACACCCCTACCCCCCTGCTGCTACTAGGTTAGGATAAGGGGCATAGTAGCTCAACTACAAGGCTAAGGACAACAGACATATTTGCACCTGACAGAAATAAGAATGTATGTAGATACACCTATTGAGGTCTAGGAGTTCGCACTGAAATTTAATCTGGAGTTTCATGTTTTTTTTATCTGAACCTTCATTCAGAATTTAAAAAGGGACATTTTCTAGTCATTTTATTGTCTCCTTTCATGAGAAGAGTTTGATGTTAGACCAAACAACAGCCGGAATGCATCATTGTATCACAGTTTAACATTGATAACATCTGACAATTGCCATTTTCCATCAGTCAGAAGTACAGTTGTGCCTCACACAGAGCTTCTCTATGCAGCTCTATAATTATTCTCATTCAGCCTGAACAATCAATAAACAGTAAGTTAATCAGTCTCTCTTAACTAGGAGGTAAAAGCTCCCTTGATACACTGTAAAACAACAAGCAATGCACACACAAGCAAATACATACATATTCATAACTGTTAAAGCTGATAGGAACTACATGTGTATGTGTTGAATCTACAGTAACCTAAGCAGCTTTAGTTTTGCCTGAAAGCACCAAGACGCTCATACAGGTCTTTACAGTGAAAGAACCTAATTGCCATGAAGTATTAAAGTATTCCACCAAGCTATTCTACCGTGTTATTCAATGGCATGGAGGGTGAGGCAACATCAAGTCAAGAGGACAAAATTATTTAATATTGTTAAAAAAAAAAAGATAAATTCAGTAAATGGTGTTGCAATGGACACTACAGACCAGAATTACCTGATAGTATAATAATAGCATAATAATTGATAGAATAACATAACTAACTTCTCATCTCACTGCGCTGCATAACAGAGAGGTTCAGGAGATCGTTTGTTCCCACTGCCATCAGGCTATAAAACACTTCAGCCAAAGGAAGTGGACTAATCTAATTATTATTGTTTATTTATTATTAACTGTTTTTTTTATTATTATTTACAACAATGAGCTAATAGACACATGAATTTCCCCTAGGAGATAAATAAAGTATCTATCTATCCATCTATCTATCTAATAATCAAGGGTTACATTACACTGTGTTTTCCTCAGAGCATAAATAACTACAGGAACAATGTGCCACTGGTAACAACATAGACCAGGACAAGTTTAATATAAATATACTCAAAATAAAGGCTCGACTTTGGCAGAGCTGATGCAAAAAAATCTGTCAGTTAGAAAAATACAGGGAGTGGATAGCATGTGATGAATGACATGATGACTACATGATTTACTTAATCCCTGTGCACCCTCAGGATGACCTTGTATTCCTATTCTTAAAAGCTATGGCTGTTGAGCCCATGATACTCAAACACCGGGAAACCAATCAGAGCTTATCTCATCAAAGTTCAACCCATCTCATTCATTATCTATCTCGCCCCACATGACCCAAGCCTTTTTCTACGAAGCCTTGGATATTCCATTCTTGCTCTTTGCTGAGAAATTGAAGCAAATCGGGACTGACATTTAAAATGAGAGAAACGCAGTGTGGTAGTTGAGGAAAGAGTACTAGGAAAAGGCTTTTATCATCAACCTAATCTTTTAGAGGCAATACAACAGTCCTTTTCCTGGAAACTCTGCACTTCCTCCTACTGATCAGACCTATGCCAAAATGTGTCCATATTAACAATGCCAGAAGGTCACTTGCTTGGGTACTGAAAAAAGGCTGTCTGATATGCCTGAGTATTTTTTTCATATTTAACAATGAGTTTTCAGCATAATCTGCAGGCCTGTTTGCATTACAGATATGTAATAATCTTTTTAAAAAATGAATCAGAAATAGAAACAAAAAATAAATACACACATACTCAAAGGCTGCAACCAGTAAAAGGACATGGACTCTTCACAGTGTTTCCCCTGACATTACCTTGGAAGGGTGGCCCAACCCCCCAACTGGACCCCGCCCCTCCAAGGAACCAAAAGAAGAAGAAAAAATCTACTTCTGATAGTTACCTAACTTATGCACAATTTTTGCTCTCTAATTTCAGCTCAGTGAATGTCCACTGTGTTTTGCTGTCATTTACAGTGGTGTTTTTCTCCTCTCCTCTGCTTTCTGTTTCTCTGTGCCTTTCAGCCCCTCCCCCACACACAGAACAGGGGAGAGACGGGTTAACACATTTTTACATTAAGCGCAATAAAAGTTTTCCAACAAGTGATATAAATACCTTTAAAACCAAAGATGGACAAACATCGAAGTCAAGTCAGGCCAAAATATCAGTTATCTGGCAACAGGATGCTACACAATGGCAGGGAAGCTAACCCTGAAGCTGACAGTCCCGCCCAAAGCAGCCAACCTAGAGGAAACACTTCTTTAATAGTCTTCCTGGATGCATTTAGTAGGTTCCTACAACTGGCTAATAATATACAGTAGGATATGTGAACACAGCACATTATTTTATATATTATTATACAACTGCCTTACCCCCTATGCTTAACAAAAATGTAAATGGAAAGTGGAACTGTAAACCCACAATACTTAACGAACGTGGGAGAACGGAGATAAATGCTTCTGCCTTTGGTAGTATAATAATCAAAAATACAGATGTATATTCACCCACTGAACACAGTCTAACATTGTCAAACACACTTTGTCTCATTCACACTTACAACCATATGCACACACAGTCACATCTAAAAATCTGCCTCTGGGAAACAGTTGAAAGTGATGAAAGAAATTCTACTTGATGCATAATTGAGGAAACTTTAAGCTCAGCATAATTGTTATACTGTGCCACACCTCTTTGTCATTATTGCCATGTTTTTGGTTGAAATTACTTTAAAACTATCTCTTAGACAGAAACAATAGTCTGCTTCTGACTTATTTTAGAAAACCTGCAGTTTAATGTGTGGTTGCTGCTGCTCTGTCAATACACACACACACACACACACACACACACACACACACACACACACACACACACACACACACACACACTTTTAACATGCATTCAGTCTAATCTGTTACTTTTTGGACACATTTACTTGTTAGACAGCAGCCTGGTTTGACCGTACAGTGCAGCACGTCAAGCCCAGAAGTTTCTGTGGGTGTGGGGAAATCATGGGTGTAATTTTTGCAATGTTTTGGGTTGCAAAAACAGTGGCAACAGACAGGGGATGTGGCTAGCAGTACTGTGAATGCTCAAGATAGAAGACCTATAAAATATATAAATATAAAATATATAAAACTTGGCTCATGTCATTAGGGTGGATTAAGATCAACTGCAAACTACAAGGCTGAACAGCAGTAAGTCCCTGCTGAACACAGGCAATTCAAGCAGCAGAGGCGATTCAAAAGTGGAGTTGATGACTTAATAGCTTGTGTGAGTGTTTTATTTAGTTCATAAAACAAAACGCATGTGAGTGGGAGAGGTGTTAGGGGACGGCTCTGTACCAAAGGTTGTATGAAGAGGTGAGGATGAAGAGATAGAGGTGTGTGGAACACATTGTGGTCGGTAAACAGGGCCAAAACAGGAAAGCGTGGGCCCACCTGACAGTCAAATCATACTTTGTACAATGTTTCCACACTGTAGAAAAAAGGGTTAGCTGCTGGTGAAATACACTGAGGCAGCGATTTCTCGCTTTTTTTTTTTTTTTGTGCATGAGCTGAGGTATGAAGGTAGAAATTTTTGACTAGATTAATCCGCTTAAAAAGGCCACAGTTTGCTTCGTACAAAAATACCAAGGTGCATACTCATGTGTTTGACTCAAACAGCTGATATGAAATCTCACAGCATCAGGCTTTTTAAGTGAGAGTTTATTTCTGTTTCCATCAGTTAGCCCAGTGCACTGTCAAAGCTTTGATGCAGATGCAGGACGATATAGCAAATATTACATTTGACTAAACATACCAAAACATTAGTCTTTTCTGAAGCACTGGCATATGATCAGCTGGAACAATGCAAACCAGTGCATTTGCATATTCAAATATATCAAATATACTTTAGCTATTTCAGGCTAACCACAAGTATTCTGAAGCATCAGCTTTATCAAGAATGCAGGTTAAATGTTTGCTGTAGAATTGAATTAGTAATGTAGCTTTATGAGGTTACATATGTAGGCCAATGCAGGTTATGCATTTGTGGTAGTGTTACTCGGCATATGGCATTTCCTCTGCAGCACTGCCCTGATATACAACAACCTCAAACCAGGTTCCACAACATGGGTAGCCTGCTCTGCATTAATCTGATTTGACAAAAGAAGATTAGTGCAACCCCAGACCTAAGTGAGGGCTTAAATGAACCAATGAGAAGATTCAAAGTAATGATGTTAATGTATAAGAGTAGAAATGTTTAAAAAAAAAAAAAAAGAAAGAAAGAAAAAAAAAAAGAGCCACCAAGCACAAGACACACAGACGCACAATGATTTTCTAATTTAATTTTTGATGTTGTAGTGTCTGACAGTAGGGTAACATTTTATTAATTGAATGTTTCTACATATGCAAATGTCTATCATTTGTTTTTTTATTCCTCTTCACTCCAAATGTAAACTATTTGTAACTTTAAAGATCTTTTAGGGTCCTGACGAGATGCCTTTAAGTCATATATTATTTGGACTCCAGATGTCAAGAAGTCACTGAACCAGTTTGGCCAGTTTACATATAATCATCCAGATGAACACCTGCTTTTGTCGTAATGAACGCTGAATTGAACACTGTCACCTTGCTCCTATTGAACACAAACACTACAGCATCCCATTCACTTCCAACCAGTAGCACTCAGTTTCTCTGCAAATGTTGTTCTTGGAGTTGAATGAAGGGAGCGCTTGTTTTGTTACATTGAGGTAGCCATGACAATTTATCAGCTCCTCTATAAATCAATAAACTGCAATTGTATTGAAACAACCTGGCACACAGCAAGAAATGTAATATCTAAGTAAGTTCGCAACTGTAGCATCTGAAACCAGCTGTCAAATGGCCTGAGGAACAAACCTGAACTACCAAACTATTAAGTTAAATTATTGTCACTGCTCACTGTGGTGGCTTAGCCAGTGTTAATCTGTTGCTAGGTTGAGGCTTGAGCAAGAGGTGCTAAAATGTGCACAGATTCACGGTCATGTAATTAATGTGTCTTAGATTAAAGTGTCCAAGAAATGTCATGTATTGTCCTCTTGCTAGCAGTGTCCATGCCGGCTCAGAGGCTGATAGAGACAAAGCAGGCAGAGCAGCATTGAGTCAGCCAGAGCCAGCCCCCTGCCTCATGCTGAAATCAGAGAAACCACAAGAATGTAACAGCTTCTGTTATTATCCCTCCCTGCTGCCTCCCTGCCTGATAGCCTGCCCCAGAAAATAGCAGCAAGGCTGCCTGTTTCTCTAACACACACACACACACACACACACACACAGTCCTGTTCTCATGTTCTTTCTGTCCTCTCGTTCTCATCTCTGACGCACACACACAAACACACAGATTCTCTACGGGTATGACTGTCCATTTTGCCCACTTTCTTTCTGCACACTCCAATACTCTATATAAGCTCGCTCACACACACACACACACACACACACACACACACACACACACACACACACACACACACACACACACACTAGACAGCTTAAAATCACATGGACTGCAATTTGTTTTCCTACTGAGAACTGCTGCAAACCCAAGGCTGTCAGACACATACAACCAACCTACCTACCTACCTAGCTGGCAGACACACACTAAAACACATCAATAGATTGAAAGACTGAAATTGATAGCATGATGGATAAGCTTGCAAGTACTACTGTTTAATTTAAATTATGTTCAATTTAACCATCTATAGCTACAAAAATCAATGTAGTTAACACAATTAATACCAAGTTAACACATAGTAAGACTGCTTGGGTCCCTGTTTAACTCAGTTACAGTTGTGTTTCTAGGTATACAGCAACATAAGAAACCACAGGAGTACCAGTTGTAATACAGCCTTGTGGACGTTTTGGCTTCTCACAGTCAAAATTAAGTATTAAGTTATTCATTTCATACCATGTTTTCTTAAAACCTTCATTCCATTTTACATTCTGCCAGTCATATATTGTGTCATTGCTCTTAAGTCTCGACCCTCCATTGAAGCCCTGTTGTTTTCGCTGCCTACTTCACAAGGCCCAAGGTTTAAGGCCCTTTTCATAAAAGGAATCTTTAATATGACATCACTGGCTCCATCTATTTAGTCAAGTGATGGCTTTTTGGCATTCAAAAGCATATTGTCATGTTCTGTAATGTTGTATTCAAACATACATTTGCCATATTGTGATACAAATCAAACCTGTAAAATATCCTTATTAATGTCATGACACCGTTTTCAACAAATCACCCAGCCATTTGCAACATGGTTGTAAAATGCAACTTAAGGGTGCAAGAATGGAGCCCTGATTTATTGTGGAAAAAGTTTGCTTGGGGAAAGGATCATTCCTGTCCTCAGGCTGTGAATTAAATTTGAGAAAGGTTAAGGCAGGCCCAGATGTCAACAAAAGAGTGTGAATGCTTGTGTGTGAGAGCGCTGTTCAGAGTAATCCAAGATCACATGGGTGGACACACCCTCCTAAAAAGCATGCCCATCAGCCTTTGTAACCAGATATCTCTACGCATGTTGTCGACCCTTTCCCTCTTGCTCTCCTGCTGCATCTTCTCACATGCACAGTGATGACATGTTCACATATCTACATTCGGCACCCATCTGTTGACTAAAACAGAGAAAAAGAGACAGAATTTGGCAAAAAATGCTGTCTTGAACAACCTGGTCATGTAGAACAGGAAATCACAAGCAGTAAGGATAAAAATAAAGGAGAGACGGAAGGAGGGATGGGCAGAAAACAAGCCAGACAGTGGAGAAATTGAAAGCAGTATGAAATAAAAACAGCAGTACTAATGTCCTGTGTTTTTAGACTGCTATGTCTGTTCTTGTTTGAGTTGGATATGGATTCCCTTTGCGCTTCCTCCACAGATCTCCAAGCAAAACAAGCAGCGGATAAAACTAGGTTTAACCATGTAAACTGTTGATCTTCCAGAAATAACCCTGTCAAGTGTCACACAAAAACATATGGCATGTTTGAAAAAGAGGGCAGGAAACTAAAGGTTTGGAATCATGGAAAGAGATGCACAGGCTTCTACTTCTAGTTTTTCAATAAATGATGAAACCAAAATGTAACTCTTAGTGTCATCAATACTACTCATTTATAAAACGGCAATATGAAAAAAAAAACTGGAACCTTGGTATTTCTCATGGGGACCAAGCAGAATAAGAAACACCATCCACTTTTGGCTCTGTCCCACTGTTCTTAAGCAACTGTGTCCTTTGACCTCCTGAGGTATTCAAGGCTCTTTAAGCAGCTGTTTCAAAGGCAGACCTTAGGATCTGAGGTTGACACACTTGCGTGCTAAGCTCAGGTTGCACAAGCAACAGGTTAAAATGGGCACATGGCCATAGGTCTACAACTCTTTGCTGAGCACATCATTATACACCTTTAGGATACAGTATGTGTATGTCTAAATGTGCACAGAAGTGCATGTCACATAGTGTATAGATGTTTTTGGGGGAAAATGGGATGGGTGGTAGTGAAGGAAAGGACAAGCCAAAACAAGCACTGGAGCATAACTCTTGAGTAAAGAATTAGGAGCCAGCTGTACTCACATACCTGAGGAGTGTACAGGTGGGGGTGGGGCTGCAGTGGAAAGGAGTCCTCTTTAACATGAAAAATCTTTAGGTATAATCGTATGTGTGTGTACTCTGGTATCGAATTTGGCATTGAGAATTGGGGAACTCCATTGGTACTGGTACAAACTTTCAAATTTCTGGTATCATGACGTCCCTCCCCCTGAACACTGCCCAAATTCAACAGACAACATCATATCACTATCTCTGCTGCTTGCCAACATACTTGATGTGTCAACATTAGCAGACAGTCAAAACAAAGGCTCAAAAATTTCTATTTATTCAACTATTAAAAACATGGAGATTACAGCTTGCAACAACTGTTAGCAGTATTTTCCATACACTGATTTATTTGTGGCAGCCCACCACAATATCAACATTGACAGACATATATATATATATATTTTTTTTTTTTTTGAATGGGTAAATTCTTATTTCAATGTAGAGTTGTGCATTCATTCACTCAGCCTCTCCGTGCCAAGCTGTCCTGCTATCTGTCTCCCATACACACACCCATCCGTCATAGTTAGGCTGGCCATCAGGCACCAGGAGAAATCCTGCTGTATTGGTGGGCCGCGAAAAAAAATCCATACAGTTTTTTATCGAGTCTGTCTCTCTCTTTACCAGCCCTCTCTGTGTGCCTGTTATTCGAAGTGCGCAGTGCATGCTGCATGCTGGCTAATCACAATATGTAATCAGCTGACTTGGGTCAGGTCAGCAAGGGCTGTTTGTAACGTGAAGCAATAGAGCTCATATTGTTCAGTTATTTATTTGTAACAGAGCATTTGGCAGTTAAAATACTTGCAGTGGAGCAACTTATATATGGTGTTATTTAATAATTAATTAATCAGTTACCCCCAGCCCCCTTCAGTTTGCCCACCTGTCCAGTGCCCTTTTCTTCCATTCTCAGCCATTTATTCGATGGCTATCCATCTACCCATCTCATACACAGTGATCATCAATGATCGTTTTAATCCTTTAATGTCTTTATGTTGTGCTCACTTAATCCAACCTCTGCACAGCTAGGTCTATCTCACAGCCCCTAAACCATAATCTAGCTATCTTTATCTCCTGAATCTGCTGGTATAATCTAGGCCTGCACTTTTCAGAAACTGGGTTAGAACACACAAGTGACTCATAACAGGGACGATACAGTATAGCGAATTACAACAGATATATAGAGACACTGTTTATTTTGCCAAAGCCTCATAAAGTACATAAGTGGTGTGAGAAGTCAATGTCATTTTGCAGATAAAGGTTTCATTAAAATTTAACAATTAAATTTATGCTTACTATCCACTATTTGCTAGGATTAATTAAACTGAATTACAAATAGTGTTTTTTTCATTATATAATCTCCTAAATCAAAGGGATATATTTGGTAATTTTTGTCATATCGTAAGTCGTACGTACGGCTTTGTCTTTACTGTATGTTCCTCTGAGAAAGACCTTTGATAACAACTGTACTCTAGCTAATTTTGTTTTACTGCTCCCAGTGCGGCGCAGTAGGACTGTCCTTTCTCAGTCGTGGTGTGATGACACAGTGTGATAACCACAGAAACCAAATCTCAAACCTTCAGAACTAGAGAGATCTCCAAGAAACCGTAGAGTATATTAGAATGGGATATACTCTACAAATTAATAGAGATTTGTTAAAGCTATTGGTGCAATATGAGATTACAAGAAGTGCTTTCTGTTACACTCTAAGTTACTGGCATGATTAATAAGGGTGTAAATATTATTTAAAGAAGAATCCGATATTGTGCATGGATGCAGAGTAGGGGTCAACTAACATGTTTTTTTCAGGGCCAATTCAGATACCGATTATTAGTAATCAAGGAGACAGATAACTTATAACCATAGCCACTGATAACTAAGAACCAACAAACAGTGCAGAAAGTGTTCAGACCCACTCATCAATCCACACTCAATACTCAATTTAGCTAAGGTGCCTCCCATTTGGCTCGATCATCTCTGAGATGCTTTTACACCTTGACTGGAGTCCATCTGTGGTCAATTCAATTGTTTGGACATGATTGAGAAAGCCACACACTTGTCTATATAAAGGTTTACCAGCTGGCTATGCATATTAGAGCAAAAACCAAACCATTAGGGAGGAAGGAACCTTCTGGTAGTTTCTCCTATCTGCACATAGAATCTCTGGAGCTCAGCCAGAGTGACCCCCTTCCCCGATTGCTCAGTTTGGTCTGATTGGTGAGTTTCCGCATTTTTTAATTATTTATTTAATCAGCAATCAGTTAAAGAAAGCAATGTGATAACTGTAAAACTGCTGAATATTGGATCAAATAACAGGCCAGGCCGATAATTGGTCCAGCCCTAATGCAGAGTTACAGTTCTCTCTGGCGTTGTCTGAATCCTGTACACCTGAATGTAACTAGTGGATTCAACACATCTATTTTGCATGCGTGTGCGTGTCCTCTCTGGCTCGATAACCCGCTGTTACAGCTAATCAAACCATTATGGCTGCCCACTAACTGAGAACACCATTACCATAATATGCAGTTTCATCTGATTAGTTATGCATGATCCAGATATGCCAACGCCAGAGTGTGTGCATGAGAGAGAGAGAGAGATAATTCAGACAGTATCTTCTGGAGGAGAGCTAAAACCACTACAAACTCAAGTTCCAATAAAATATACTACTGAGTGATTTTTGACAGAAACACACCTTAGAACTTATATTAAGCACCAAGAATCACTGTGATATATGATAAAACTACAACTGTCTAACTATGAATAGACGTTGTTCATTCTGAAAAAAAAGAAAAAAAAGAGTCTTTTTCCCTGCCAGGACTGAATCTACCCCCAATCATTTACACCCAATTCACATGGCCAATGTTATTTTTGTCCCAGTGTTCACAGGCAGAAAATATTCACACGCAAGTCCTCTCCACTACTTTCTGAATGATACTGAGACTACCATGCTGCAAGCCCCAAAGATATATCCACGTTTGATATAGTTATTCTTTTCAGCCAATCAAAATGTGCCACTATTAATACAGCACTACTTGCTTTCTATTTTGGAATCATGGATCTGTCAAGGCACCTTGGTCCTGACATTCTGTAGCTGTGGTATACAGAATAAACACAGCTGTGTTTGGGGCTTGGAGATGATTTTTGCTGAGGATTTGTGCCATATCCACCCCAACAGACCACTAACTAGCTGCCTTTCTGAGAGCTATCTGGCTGGATCTTTATGTTAATGGGTGGCTCTTAGGTGGTTCACTTCATGACTGCCAGTCAGACCGACTGAAAGAACTGTGGCCCGGGACAATGATGGTGATCTGTGAGTACTACAGGCCTCTGCCATGTTAGGCATATTTACAAATGTATGATAACTATTTTGCCTCCAATTTTAAAATGCCTTATTGGCAATAATTACCCCTCGTGTAATTACTGATGCAAGAGGCATAACATTCAAGAAATAAATTGGCACAGTATCACAAGCAGCTTGGCACCAAGCAGGTTGGTGTGCAGCCACTGTAAAATGAAATGGCCGAACTCTGCCTATCAATGGCTAAGCTTACAAGACTTCCTTGCTGCAGACAGGACTGTGAGCTTTCCAAAGGGTTAGTATGGAATGGGCTGACAGCTGGTCCTCTTGGTTAAACATGAACAGGCTGTCAGTAACAGTCAACATAGGTCACAAGGAGCCTGGTGTCATTCAGAGAAAGAGAAGGATCTTATGAGGGATCTTAAAATGTAAAATCATTCATTTAGGTATGGGGATAAAAGCACTAGATTGACAGTGAATAAGCAACTGGATACATGGACCGAAAAAGAGTTTTGCAAGTCTCTGGTGATAGAAGTCAAAGTTCACTAATACCACTTTTTGTTCATATAACTTCTGGCAACAATTCAAGCCTAGTAATGTAGGAATATTTAAATGATAGGACCTTGATCATGTATCTTGCCTGCAGCACCTAACTACCAGTCCTCTTACCAATACTTGTCAGTTCACACCAATACTAGGCTGTCAGCACAACCACTGCAAGCCTACTACTAACTTATAGGGTGTGTCTTTCCAACGTTGACACTTACCAGAAAAAAGGTGTCAGACAAAGATAGAGAGAAAAAGAAGAGTAGAAAACCCAAAGCAAAGAGCTGAGTGAGAGGCAGGCAAGACAGAGGGTCAGACAGCAGCTAAACCTCAGGATGCATGACGACGACATCCTCTTGGACTGACAAAATTATGACACAATAGAAGCACAGCATTAAGTACATGTGTACATATATATATATATATATACATACATATAGGTCTATTGCCCTGCTATACATTGATTTTGCTTTTCAATACCTTTAATCATACAATGCTCCACACATTCCCTAACATTCTGTACTCCTAGCCCATCCCACATTGTATACACATCTCTCCAGCTTTCAAACGGGCGGGCAAGAACAATGGTTGACCTTTGACCACTCTGCTATATGGGTCAGTTTATGATGTTTAGAAGGCTGTCATCTTCATGCATTTTCTATACTGGCACTACCAGGACCAGTCAAACTTGTGGAGACACATCTGCAAAAATGGCATGATGATAAATTGGTAGTAATAGGTCTGAGGACGCCAAAGTGGACTTGAATTTTCTGCACCTCCAAGCTTGCCACATTAACACTAATGAAACAGTTTAATGCTTGCACCTATCGACCAAAGCATTGAACATGTGGTGCTGGCAGTAAAACAGTATTATTCAACACTGTTCCTCAGTTAATGCATGCTACACTTCAAATCAAAACATCAGGATATCATCAAGAGCAGATCCTTGCTACAAGTAATATTGACCAACAATTTCTCAAACTGCAATAATTTCAACTAAAGGGAGAACAACTGTCTGAATTTATTTGTCATTTTTGCTGTTATTAAGCAGCAACTTTTAAGGTTGAATTGTTGGAAATAACGTAAGGGTAAATTACAATTTGCCTCTGCAATATATCCACAGTTAAATTTGATCCCACGTTGTCTTGGGATCTGATGATACTACCTGACTCCAAGCTTGCTCCCATGGGATCCCCCAGAACTCTGCTAGCAGGTGAAGTTAATCCCAATTACCTCTGCCACACCTGTGCCCCCTCTGTCTTCCTCCCTCTGTCGCTCTCTATCCATATCATCTCTTCCGTTGCTCCACGCACTTTTTACTATCTGCTTTCTCTCCCTCTGTCTCACGCACACACTTCTGTTGTAAACCATGGGGATGGCTGGTTCAGGTGCACTGCTCAAGTAAAACGGGGCCATTGCCACAGGCAATTTAATCTTCACCAGCTGAGTCCATCCACTTCTACAGGTTTAGATGGAGCAAAAGCAAAGAAATTTAGAGTTCAATCCAGGATTCTGTTCAGCACATCATTTATGAATTTGTAATATGTATCAAATAAAAATGGTCCAGCTGCATTTTTATTTCATGACAACAAACTTTGCACAGCCTTATTTAGTCATGTTTAGGTACCAACAGCACCACAGCACAGCCACCAATTCTACTCTATGTCTAAGCTATCAGAGATGGGATTCCCTTTTTATTATTAAAGATTGTGGCTTTAAAGATCCTGACTCTCCTCTCTTTATTCTCTCTGAGCTCTGGTTGCAAAATTTTACTTTGGCTTTCAGACTGGTTCTGTTGTTTTCAACACCATTAGGGCACTCAGGATTGGTTTCAGCCTTTTAAAGAACAACTATCACAAAGTGTGTGGAGAAAAAAAAAAATAGATGGGTCAGATAAAAACATATAGCTAAAATCATATAGTTAAATGATGACAACAAATGACTATATTTAAAAAAAGCTCTTAAGAGTGTATGTCACAATAAATTATTGCACAATTACATATCATTTGATCAGTGTGATATTTTCTAGTTTGGGAGCAAAACTAAGTACGAACTGCACAAGCTAACAAGCCCTTGACATAGTACGAAGTACTTTTCTAGTAGTCCAGTCTAGTCTAAAGCAAATGAATCCTTACTACCACAGCTTTAATGTATAATATGGTGGCAAAACAGGCCTAGAAATGTGTCGCAACATGGCAGGCCTAATTCCCAAGGTAAGTAGTTCAGCTTCAGCAACCAACAGCTCCCCCAGACAGGGATTCCCAAATGTATTCAGGTCAAGAAGAGCTACAAACATTAGGTCAAAGTCATTTTGTTGGACCCCCATCTGTTAAGCATTTTGTTTATGGGGATTCCTTCAGAAATGGATACTGTAGAAAAGCTCTTGTCAAAACAAATCCCACTGTCTCATCTTACACATGAAGAGTCGGTAAAATTACACAGGATATACACAGTATGTCATCAGGTTGGGGGTGTGGGGGGCTTTTGTTGCCCCCTTCACATAATCCCTAGGGGATCCTTAGTCACACAATTTTTTGGGCTGCTGATTTTGGTGAATACTTGGAAAACTGAACCCACCTATAGGATTTCATTCACAGTTCCTTCCTTTGCCACCCCTTACTGAGATCCCCTTCAGAAACAATTGTGACATGACTCTAGAGTCATTTTGCAATTCAGATAGATAAAAGGACAAGAGAGAGCCAGGGAGAGAGGGAGAGAGAGAGGCTAGACAAACAGGACAGAGCAGGGTCCATATGATCTCAGCAGCGGCAGCAGACTGGCAAACAGCAGGCAGCAGAGGAACCGACTGCGACCCAAAAGATGTGGCACGGATGGTGGAGGATTACGTCATCGACAAAAAGGAGGACGCCTCATCACAGCAAACCCTCACATCCATTACTTAACACCACATAGTTAACAGCTTTTCGCCCAGCAGACATGAGCACTTTTCTATCGTTTACTTAGCAAAAAAAAAATAATAATAATAATTGATGCACCGTCAAATTGAATGCGGGGTCGCAATAAGCAGCTTATCCATATAGGCCCTTTCGTGTGACATTTCTAGAATGTGACACGTACATGAGAGCAGTTTAACAAACGGTGCTTCACCAGTCATTTAGCAATGAATGACAAAAAACCCACATCCAATTTATCTGAATGACCTGTATTCGGTATATGCACTTATCGTTTAGGCTGTATGATAAGATAATCATATTAGCTAAGTCAAACAACACTTGCGCTGACATACTGCAATTCAAATATCTCTATAATCACTAATATTTTGAATGTTTCATAAGATAAAACAATATCATATTTAAAGCCACAGTTGTAACATAACTGACGCCGCACTGGTCCCATTGAACGCCAACTGGACTCTGTCATTAAAGGGCTTATTGTACACTGTACAATGAATGAGCTATTAACGGCCTGTTTAATTAAATTATATATGTCGACTACAGGAAGGCTGAACAAAGTTTTACTGATTCAATAAACCTTTAAATGCATACCAATACGGTGCAGAGTGGATTAGCTACTGTTTCGCAGCTACGTAAAGTAAGCTGCGATATATTGAATGGGCTAAGAAACAGCTAGCTAACAAGCAAGCTACACAAGCACTGGCTATTGAGGTTATAGAGTAAAATGCATAAAAGCGTTTTTTATTTCTTTTTGCCAGACCCCACTCAAGCAGGCACACGCGTAATTACGACACAGGCTCTTTGGAGTAACATTATCCCAATGTTATTTCGCAATATTAGCCAATTTAGCGGTGCGGGCAGCAACTTGGATAAAAGTGACAGCGCTAAGCTAGCTAGCTAACGTCAGTTGGCTGTAAGAACTGGTGGCCTGTGAATGAGTGTCTTTCTTACCGTCATAAACTGCTCCAGGGGCGTCCAGTTTTTAAGGAATATAATTTTTGCTGTATGAGGAAATGATTTGTGTAGGGGCGATATAGCCCGAACATCCAAGATCAGTTCAACCACTGCCGATGAAACCCGAGCATCATCACTATCACAGTCTTCATCAGTACTCGGAGTCCAGCGCTGCTTCACACACATCCATCCAGCAGAGCGGGGCCTCCTCCGGGCTCGACCATGCGACTGGCTCGGCGACGACGGATAATCCACAAGACAGGAGCCCCCGCAGTAACCATTGGCTAGACACGGCGACTAGCAGTCATTTCAGGTCGAGAGAATGTGAAATATAATCCCACGCACGCGTAAAAATAAAGAAAATGCGATCACCGAAAAGGTTATAAGTGAAAAATGTTGGACATAAAATCACCGAATAGGCAAATGTTGCGTTTCTGACTTTCCCAACATGAGCCTGTCCGTTGTTGTCAGCGTTCCCTGGTCTCTCTGCAGCTGCTTTGCCTGACTGCCTTGCACCACAGCAGTGATCAGTAAAGAGACGTAATGGCGCAAACCGAGCGCACAGGGGCGGGGCCACGGGGCGGGAGGCGCGCTGTTTGTTTTTGAGCGCACCCAGGTAGAACCAATGCAAAATCTGTATTGGTATATATGTGCATAAGCATGTACTTATGTTTGTATGTATGTACTGTACAAACTGAATAATAGGAAATTTGATGTTGTATTGATCTTGACATTTAGCATATATTGCGAAATGGATATCATATTATACTATACTATATTATATTATACACATGGCTAAGGATTGTGAAATTAACCCTCCTTTATTTTTTAAAAGGCCACCGAAGTCGAAAATAAAATCAACTTTCTCAGCTTTTGTTTTCAATAGCATTTTCAGGCAGGGCATTAGGAGTGGGAATGTATAGCCTACCATATTATTCCTTATAGGGTAACTTAACACACACTCTCTCTCTCTCTCTTTCTCTCTCTCTCTCTCTCACTCTCTCTCTCTCTCTCTCTATCACACACACACACACACACACACACACTTCACTTTAATATCTGTATAATGTATTTTAAACTTAAACTTCAATTTGAAAATAGCCCTGTCTCTACAAAAGGCAAAAATTCCGAATGAATATCTTTGTGTGACTTTCAAATATGAATGTAGTTATGAAAATGACTTTTTTTTCTTCTTTCACTTCAAGTCCAAGCCTGTCCATTCAGACGGAATGATTCTGTAGTCCTGTCATTCATAGACACTGTAAAAGAAAGATAGTAGCAAATTGTAAGAATGGTAATATGGGCTGTACTGACCTCCAGTGGAAGAAAGAAAACAGCCTACAATGCAACAAACAATGGTCCATTGTACAGTTATCTCTGTAGGGCAAACAATGAAGTAAGCAGATGAAGCGGAGCGGTGAGAGCAACACAATAAGCCCAGTGTTGTTGTTATGCATATCTCAAAAGCCACTTTGTAGCCAGGGAAATGATGAAGTAGACCTAAAAATTTGGTCAAAGCTTTTTTCTCTGTGCCTTCTTCATAGGGACTTTCAACTTTTTTTCAATTGTGTTTTCAATATGGCATGACCTGATAATAAGGGGGGTGTTTTAGAACAATAAAAATATTTCTATTATGTTTGTGCATTTGGGAAAGCATTACTCACTGAAGAGTGCAGAAAGTCAAAGTCTACAATCTGCTGCATAACTATGGATCTGGAGCAAATTCAGCATCTTGCTCAAGGGCACAAGTGTAGAGAGGACACTTGCTGTCAGAGAACACTGAGACCAAGCTGTCCTGATTAAGAACAGTCCCACTACTCTGCTCCAACAGTTCTGCCATCTGCATGCTTTTTATGTCCAGATTTTATCAGAACATGTGCCTTCTAGTTTTGATCCCATTCGCCCGACAGAGAAAAAGCACACAATGAATTTCCACTTTCATTACTACTTCTATGGAATGGTCTACCCTAAGGACAATAATGTAAAAAGTGTAATAATGTAAATGCATGTCTGTCTGCAACACTATTAATTACATGCTTCTATATTTAGTTCAGTCCACAGGGTACAAGATTGGAAATGTAATTAAAACACCGTATCTGAGCCTTGTTAATATGCAGACAACCTAAGGGAACTTGAGTGCTATATGATGAGTTCTGAGTCACAATAAGCTGCATATTAAGATTATTATCGCTGAGCAAATTACTTAGGGTCATGCAAATGATGTATGGGTGTGTAGAGTGTTACTCTTCTTAAAGGTTATTTTGAGATGTGAGCTGAGAAGCATAAAAGAACTTTACTGTTCATTATAGCGATGTTAGATGATCAACTCAATTAGTTATTTAAGTAAGGACAAACAGATGACTATAGGTAAAAAGAGAGCACAGGGAAAAACAGAAAGATGGAGCTTTTATATAGGTGTACTGGGAGAACACTGCATTAACCAGTTTTATATTATCATGGTGTCTTCATTATGAACATTACACACAGCTGCTTTGTGGGAGGATTCATTCATTTAATATGGCTTAACATCTCCACCAAAACAAAAACAGTACACAGCTTTTTAAGTACCAGTCCATTCCAGAGAAATCCAGATATTTTCCTCCATAATGGTTTTTCCTGACTTTCATTGAGTGGTAACACACCTGGAGATGCTGAACCCAAGGACGCCTCACATTCTCCACCACAAATTCTTCAAAATGAAGGAAAATGCTTTTGTCTAACTAGTCTGTTGAAGTGAGCCTACGATGTGCAATAGGAAATCTCCAGTGTTGCATGATTATTATGATGACTCCCTCTCTTATTTGAAAAATTGGGGGAGAAATAAAGGGTTTCAGGTTCTGAGATATGAAAAATGGCAGTCACAGAATTTAAAATGATGCGTTTCTGAAAACAATATTACTCAGGATAAAATTATATGCATGGCTAGATAACAATAATAGGATGTAATAATTGTAATTTAGCATTTTGGCCTGTTTAACCGAGTGTTTTGCCACACAGATCATTCCTTGCATGTTGTAATTGTAATATCTAGAGACATAAAAAACACCTTAAAAAAGACACCTTATATTTTATTTTTTATTTTCTGTTTGGAACATGTGGTTGTATAAACACATGTTAATAATACAGTAAATTACTTGTGCTCTGGATCCAGAATTAATCTGTTGGATAAATAAGTCACCAGTCACACACGCCACCAAAAATCTGAGACCCCAGGGGTTTACAAGACTTCTTTGTAATTTGAATTGTTCTGCACTTCATGATTCACAAAATAACATTCAGAACATGTGGGATGACATATCTCTTTGAAAAGAATGTTAAGCTCAGAGACCTTCCTACACCACTGGAGTCTATTCAGAGACAAGCCCAAGTAGATAATTACAGTCGTTCATGTGAGGCCCAGTTACAATGATTTTAACTCTTAACATAACAGCCCTCCTCCCCTTTCTTTTCAAACTTTCTCTTCTTTCAGTAAAGCTAGGATCCCTTCCCTCCTGGATGTATACGGAGTATGTTTCAGCTGAAGGAGGTGAGCAGGAAACAAGTTCCCACTGGGAGCATACATCTCCTCTCCCTTCTGGCCCATCAGAGAGCGCAGATTCTTGTTTCTGGACAGAATCTTATCATAAAACTCAACCCCTCCTTTGGCATAATCGCGTGACAGTGCAGCCGCATTTTTGTCTGAGCTGTAGTCAATCCACTGGCTGACAGCATCCGAGGTGAGCAAGTAGGACACGGCACCGAGGCCCAGCGCCACAATGTTCGCAGCTCCCCGAAACAGCGCAGGCCCAGCGTGGAGTCCGAACACCTGCTTCAGCACCACGCTGTACACCCAAACCCCACCCAGGCAGAACGGGGCCACGACAGCATTCAGAACAGGTCCTCCGGACTGCAAGCGGGCCACCTCTCGCGCTACGGCAAACTTCTGTGCATCCATGGAAAACGTCAGTGCCTCCTTTAGTGCAGAGCCAGTATCGCTGTCCCACTCCACCGTTTTTCCATTGATGAAAATGCTGCGGTTGGTGATTCCACTCGAGTTGTCAGACGTGCTGTTAAAGTTTGCTGGGATGCCAACTTGAGCCCCTGCAGGGAGCCAGGGGACACCAGCACCAACCGGATGGAACCCAAAGGAGGCGAAGGCAGAGAAATTCTTGGTTGAGCTGATACCATAATCCTTCAACACCTACAAATTAAACAAAATAAACGACATTAAATTGTGAATTCAAGTATGAATTTAGATTTTTTGTCAATTAAATATATGCTTTGTGTGTGTGCTGTAATTAATTAATTTAAAAGGTCTGTATCATGTTGACTACATTGTCTACTTAACCTACTGTAAAACTGTTATGCATTCATATGCCAGTGCAAATAACTGACATGCATTATTGCTCATATGTAGTTCTTTTTAATAGATAAATAGGTACCAATGAATGAATTTCTAGGTGAAATGCCCTTTGGGTCTTTTTTTAAAGTTTTTTTATCTCATCTGTAAATAATTGTACAAATCTAATCAACATTACAAAAAAATACTAAAATGCCTGCACACAGACACATTTACACTACCTGCTGGAAAACCTCCTCCAGTTTTTCAGACAGTGCGACTGGCTCTCCCTTGAACCAGGCCTGATACAGCTGACGGTAGGACATGTCAGGGAAAACATGGTAGAACATGTTGGCTGCAAAGACCCCGCCACAGCTCGTGATGAGCAGCGGAGTCCGGTACTTCTGAAGAAGCACTGAGTACTTGAGGAGGCGAGACGCCATGTTACGTTTTTGTTGTTGACTGATTTTATGTCAGTTAAGTGCTGAAGACTTCAGTAGGCAGCATCTGTGAAAGAGGCAGGCAGTGCATTCATGAGTATACCAACAGGCCTGCGTGTAATAGACAGGCAAGAAATCAGTTCTCAATAGACACATGATGATTCAAGCAATTCACATCCTGTCAGAGAGTTTAAGAGTTGTTCTCAAGGACACTTCAGGCAGGGAGTTCAACCTTTGTTGTCCTGTTGAAGAGGCATTTTCTTTAACGTCCTGGCCTCTGTAACATCACCTTCATCACAGACCATATTCAGTCAGCTTCAGTTAAGAGGTTCACACAACAGTCATCATGTCTTCAAGGTTAACAAAAATGACAGTGACTACAAATGGGAAGATGATAGCTGACACAAGTAATGCAATACGTTACTGTTACGTTCCAGTCTACAGATGTAGCTGATGTGTAGTGAAACAACAATGTCTACTTGCTAATAAGCAACAACTGAGGGTTATATTCGTATATTTTAAGTGTTGTCTTAAGAGTTCTGATTGTAATTTCTCAACCGAATTAAAGTTAGCCTAGAAGTACATGTCAAACACTATCACTGTGTATTTAACGCTGTTAAAATAAAACAAAAAAACTCCACTAAAACACGCTTAAAATATCGTTAACTAACTTTAATGCTGCAAATAGATACAATCGGCTTGTAACGCCGGTTGTTTTTCTATTCATTCATTTTCTACTATGCATTACACACAGTAACGTTGGCCGACGACCCTAAAAGTCAAATACACTTCTGAAAACCGCTTCATCTCACTAAATGGATCAAAACAATACAGAATAAAAACAACTGCATTTACTGGCTTCACAGCCAACAGACAGCTTGAAACACTCACATGTTCTGGGCATCTTTACAAGGACAGACGTACAGCACCAAACAGTTACATGACGACAGAAAATCCTGTCCGTAAAGCGGTTTAGCTGCCGTCATGCTTTTGCACGACCGCTTTACGACAGGGTGTTTAGAAGTGGCATGTGCTGTATATTTGAGTTTTTGGGCAACATTAATGTATTTAAGCACTGCAATGAAGTCATTAACATGACAGAATGTTAAAATAATGAATAAGTAAGTAAATAAATACTTTGTCAAATGTATATAATAAAATAATCATGATCTAAAGTTGTAAAACTTGCAGCACTTGGTTAGCTGGTGATCTTTCGTTGAATGGAAATAGATAGGAAAACCATGTGAATCACATATCATAACATAATTAATAATCATAGCTTGAAATAATCATTCACAATATTGTGTATTATAATTGCTCATTATTTTGCATGAGGAAAAGTATGTTTTAATTATTATTTTATTTTATTAATATTATTTGCAGCTATACATTTACATAAATGGATCAATTGAGAGTTACGCATATAGAGGTGGAAGTAGTTTTAATAAGGCAACCATGGCTCAATAAAGTACAATAACAAATAATTGTCAAATCTTAACAAACCAAAAACATTTTTGATATTTGAAATGCAAAGGCACTTGAGCAGTGAAAGAAAACAAAAACAACTGTTCAATGCTACCTTACCACCAAGGTACCAACACCCTATGAAGAAACTTAATCTATGCGCAATATAAATAAAACTATAAAGGCAAAAACATTGACAAGTGTGCAAATAAGTTTAAGTGAATTGCTACCATTTGATCAGTGGGAAATGTCCCCAATGAAGCATTATTCTCACAGGTTTCTGGCTTTGACAGTGTTGATAAAGTTATAACAGGTTATTTTAACTAAGTTGTCAGCTACTGCTTAATTTCTCAATTTTAATGTATTTTACATTACTTATATTCAGGGATATGAGTAAATTATTACCACTATTAAATACACCCCATGCTACTGCATCATTGACCAACACTGGTTGTTGATGTACAGTATATATTTTTTGGTGTTTAAGTTGCAGTATTCAATGCAGTATTCATAACCTTAATTCTTTACATTTTTTGTTTAAGTTCTGTTTTCCTCTATTGTATCACATTACTTTTGTTATTGCAATGACAGATATAAAAAAGTTGAAACAAAAATCTGTCTTCAAAGACCAATATAAATGAATAAAACATATCAATAATTTCAACACTTGATTGATTTACTCATTAATTCTTAATCGATTCTCTTCTTATCTGCAATTCCTTAACAGGTTTGTCACTGTTACGGAGAGTTTCACGGGTAAAATCTTCAGTGGAAGGTCACTCCAGGTGTTGATGTATGGAAACAGCTTGCTGGTGAATGTGTGTGTGAAGGTGTGTAAGACTGTGTCAGTTTGTTGATCCAAGAAGGACAGCTTTCCTTTCTCCCAGTCCAGGTAAACTCTGACCCTCTGAGGCCTGTCCTTCAATGGGAGGACAGAGCCTGGACGTGATGGGCAGAATGCTGT
Source organism: Seriola lalandi dorsalis (assembly GCF_002814215.2). Taxonomy (NCBI): domain Eukaryota; kingdom Metazoa; phylum Chordata; class Actinopteri; order Carangiformes; family Carangidae; genus Seriola; species Seriola lalandi. The sequence goes on along the minus strand of NW_019525242.1, from coordinate 3,240,143 downwards.
GAATTTACCATGGCAGAACCTCAGCATCCATAACCCAGACAGTATGTTTCCCATCCTCTGAGCGTCCTGTGCCATCACACCCAGTGCCCATACTTGACTGTCTCCAACCTCCACGATCCAGCTGTGACTCCCTGAGCTGTAGCCCTCAAATCCGAGGACGCAGCGGTGCTGCTCCATCCTCTCTGGGGTTGAAGCTAGAGCCTGTTTGGGTCCACATGTCACACTGGTCAAACACTCAGACAGGTGGAGCTCTTCATGGGCAGTGTTTGGGTTCAAGATCACAGGGGTGTATGACACTTTCTCTATCATTTTGCACCAGACGCTGAAGCTAATATTTGCCAGGTATTTGGCAACGTTGATCTGGACTCCCGTTACATGCCGTGGATCATCCGGCAGGGGGCGCTGAGTTTCTTCTGTCAGAGTATTGACTTTTATCAGGAAAGATGTGTCATCGCCTGTAAGCCCATCCTCTATGGTTTTGATGGTACTTTCCATAGCGTTTATTTCTCTGATCAAAACTGAGATCTTGTCCTTCATCATCCCTCTTTTATGCATCTCTTCTTGTTTCAGTGCTGCAATCCTAACATTTTCCTCCTCTTGCAAAAACGTCCGAAGCACCCTGAACTCCTCTCTTACCTTCCTCTCTGTTTCCCCAGCTTGGTTCTTAATGTCTTCATCTGTTTTCTCCCATTTCTCTTTCACTTCATGGAATAGTTTCACTTTCTCTCGTAAGGGCTTCAGGCGCTTCAGCAGACCGTTTCTGTGAAACTCTGCAGCTTCGTTCACGGGTGTAAATGTGTGGTTTCTGTGCTGGCTCGAGTCTCTGCAGACAACACAAACAGGTGTCTGGTGGTCCACGCAATAGAGCTTCAGTCTCTCCGTGTGGAGGCGGCAGACAACGCCTGACTCCACTTCCAGCACGAAAGCCTCGCACAGGTTCTTCAACACGAGGTTCCGAGGCGGTATATTAGACCGAGGAGACACTGCTTTACAAACGGGACACACTCGTGTTTGTTTGGTTCTCCACCATTGTTGAACACAGACGTTACAGAAGGTGTGGCTGCAAGGAAGCAGGACGGGATCTTTAAAGATGTCCTGGCAGACCGGACAGGAGAGCTCTAAAGCTGCTGCCGACCAACTGGAAGCCATTTTGTTATGCCGCCTCCTCTTTTTCTTCTTCCCTTCCTCAGAAATTTTAATGGCAAATTGCGGATTATTATCGCCACCTACTGTTATACAGTCATTTACCTGTGCTAGGGAGGTCATGTTTTCACCTGTTTATTTGTCAGCGGGATTATGCAAAAAGTACTGTACCGATTTGAACTGAACTTGGTGGAGGGATGGATCATGGGCCAGGGAATAACCCTTTACATTTTGGTTAAAATATGGATTATTTACTAAGAATTTGAATCTTCTCGTCTGAAGTCTGGTTTATGTTGTTTGACATTGGCCTTGGCGGAGGTATGTCACGTCCAGGAAGCAGCTAAGGGCTGACTGGAGTTGGGCTAGTAACCGTGGGGGAACAGCTGATATTAAAACAGTATGACAAATAATCCAGTCACTGAGTCCTAATTAGATAACTATATCAGTAATGTTCGGTAATAAATACAAATACAAATAACGACCCCCATATTATCTAATTGAGTCGTTTTTCCATATCATAAAATAGGCCTTATTCCATAGTAAAGAAAATAGTTACATACTCTTTATTTTCTTGGGCTTTCCCGATATCCACTACTTCTCTGAGAGCTGAGATTCTTGACAGCCAATGTATTAACGCCGTCCTCTGGGCAATCAGGAAGTAACTGCACTACATATTCGAAGCTCTGGGTTCTGGGTCACCTCTCTGACAAAGGTCCTTATTGCCAGTTTAGCCAGATGGTCAACTTCTGGAAGAGTCCTGATGACTCCAGACTTCTTCCATTTCACAATTGGTCTATATGTGATCACAATTAATTATATCGTGGAGGTCTATGGAGAATTCCTTGGACTTCATGAGTTGGTTTCTGTCCTGAAATGCAGTGTGAATTGTTGGACCTTATATACCTTATGTATATATATGTGGGTCTTTCTAAATGATCTCCAACCAATTCAATTTGCCAGAGGTGGACTCAAATTAAGTTCCAGACACAAATCAAGGATAATTAAAGTGAACAGGGTCTGAATACTTTTGTAAATGAGATTTCATCATTGATTTTTGTTGATATATTATTTAAATTTGCCAAATTTTCTAAAAAAAACATTTTTATATTGTTATTATGGGTAACCTAGTTTAGACTGATGTGCAAAACCATTTAGAATTAAATCTACAACACCATAAAAGAAAGAAAGGAAGTGAAAGGGTCTGAATTTCCATGTGAAGCCACTGTATAAGTATATTATAGTTAGTGTGATCCTAATTTTTTTTGTTTTAGTTCAGTTTCTATTTAGGCTCATACTTAGGTTTGTATTTTATTTCTTCTCTGAGTCATTGTTTTTGTGATGCCTGCTGTTACTGCAACTTACAATGTGAATTAATACAGTACTCAGGTCCTTGTACTCTGTACCTCAGGCTTGTACAAGGACCTGGTAAAGCCTGAGGGGCCTGACTCTATATCAATGACAAGGGAATAGTGCACCTTACCAACAATGCATCAAACACCGAAGCATACATTTCCATGAGAATCTAAATGCCCAAGAGTTTCCAATCCAGAAATAATCCATGAGTATAGAAACAGTTTTAAATAGCAGGTCTGTTTCACTTCAAAATCACACTATTCAAAGCTTTGCTCAGTCATGCGTCCTATGTGCTGCTGATGTGGTGCATCTGGTGTAAATTTTGCATCAGTCTTAAAGCAGCCTCAAATATATTTCTCACAATATACAATCACATTTCCTTCAGTCCAATAAAATAAATGAAAATAATCAAATATTTAGCACATTGCTATTGAGCAATGCTGTAATCTGTTATAACACTGTACAAAACAGGGTGATTCCGCAGTGCTAGACTGACTTCATTTTCAAACATAAGATGCATCAGAACAGGCATCAGATGAACTTCCCCCACTGTTGGACAAAGACATTAGGCTTAGAAAATTAAGACCGTACTATATTTTCTTGTTATTTTATGCAGTACAATTTTAATACTAAAACTGCTATCTATTATTAGCTGTATTTCTAGTGTGACGGACTACAGCTTTGGTAATTATGCTTTGACAATTATATTGCAAATACTGAATTAATCGCTTCAGGATCACACATAATGATTCACCTCCCATCTTTAATAAAACCACATTTTGTGAACAGAGAGATTAAAGATTTTAAATGTTTTTTAAAGTTAAAGCAGATTAGCTAGAACAGTAATTTTCCAGAGGATGTCACAAAGAGTCGCAACATCAACCTGCTTTGAACCTTTACAGAACCTGACTGGCTGCACACAGCACTGCTAGAGGAGGAAGTGAAAGTTTTGCAGTTACTAAAGACACAAGTGAGAAAAGTCTCAGTATCTTAGACTATCATACTGCATGATGACCTCTGATAACCTCTAATGACAATAGTTGAAATCACAATGTGCAACTGCTGGAAGAGTAAAAAGCATTCAGAGGATTTTCATCAATAAGGATTGTGATTATTATTATAAACATTTGCAGTACAAGATGAGGAACATTTATATTATTCATTTGAACAAAAAGCACATTTTATCCTCCCTAACCCTCATCACCTTCTGAGCTCATTGTGCTCCCATTTGGCTTGCAGTGTTTTATCCCATCTCTTTGGTAAAATACAATATGAAAACTGATGCATTTCCAATATGCACTTATAAAAACATTCACACTTTCATCACATTAAAACCTTAATTTGCAACAATCTGGACAACAGAAACTATTGCAGAAAACAGCAAATGAGAGACTGGATGAGTAATACGTTATCTACTTAGCAGCAGTAGAATGGTGATAGTAAATAACCTCGTGCATGGAGGGATAATCCCTAAGTAGGACAGTATAACAGTTATTGTTGTACAGATTGACATGGTAAAACTAAAAAATGTACCACTTTACTGTCTGTGTGCATGCAAGTGTGCGTGTATGTGTGTGCATATGCATTGTGATCAAGTCAGACGGTCTGATCCTAGTGGAAAGAAACAGCTCACTAGTGTCTCCATGGAAACAGGCAAGAGGCAATGGAAGTGTGTGTCTTTGTGTATGTGTGTAATATGTGTGTGTCTGAAGAGAAAGACACAGGGAGAATCCCTTCTTCTATTCTATTTGATTCTATTCTATTCTGTTCTATTGTAAGCTATAAACCTCTAATAAATAAGTACACAAATCACAATGATACAAGGGAGTATTGTCAGTTTGTGTGTTCATGACATTTACATGCCATTATCATAATTATCATTATACAGAGCTGTGTCAGTCCTCTGATGGACTGGAAGCACAATGCATGCTGGAAGAAGCTGAATGCCTGTGACTGTGCAAAGAATTAGGCTGGAAGCACATGAATATTTTTTAAGAGCTGATAGTGGTCTCAATGACCTCTCTTTGCTCCTTGGCATTTTAGACCAGCCTGAAGGGACAACATCCAACTCAGGTAGGAGACAGCAGTGAGACCACAGACAGCACATTTTGCTTCATGTAATAAACCAAAAAAAAAAATTCAAAAAAAGCTGAATTCTGTCTGATCTCTATAGGATCCTTATGTGTTCATGTGTTAAGTGGCAGAGGAGTGAGAAGTTTTTGAGGGTATCCCCAAAGGTCAAGGAGGCTATTTGCTGGACAGTGATGGATTCACTGCATGTTTCTTTACACATGATGCACGTGCACATACTGTATATGCATTATGTGTCACCGCATAAATATTGACAAACACACACAGATGTCAATGGTGCTTAATGATCCATGACACTGAATTTACACAAGGTTGACATGATGAACACTGTGGTCTTTGAGAAAATTACCTTTAAGAATTGTATAAATGCTAGAATTATTTCTCTCAGGATAAAAAAAAAAAATTAAGATATCATTTGATTTAGTACAGATGTGTTCATTAGCCATTGGCTTACCTGTGACTGTATAGGCTGCCATAGAAAGGCTCCACCTGCACTCTGTCTGACCCTGCCCTGCAAACACCAGCAGCATCTGAGGAAAAATGAGGAGTATGCAGGAGACACAAAGCAATCAATTCTCAAATTAAGATCCCATCAACTTGCCGTCCGAGCCAGTGGAGTGACCTCTCAGTGAATGAATAAATCAGTAACCCAGTCAATCAATTCACCACCTCCTGATTGCTTCCTACAAGTCCTCCAAAGCCTAGATCAATAGATCCTTATGTCAAATAGGGCAAGCTCCTGACTCCTTGATGAACATTACCGGGAAAACAAAAAGAGAATTTTTGTGTCACTGCTAACCGGATTACAACATTACACAGTACATTTATCTTACCTTATGGTAAATGTCAAATAAAGGTCTGATAATACATTGTCACAATTGAAATGTACTGGATGTAGATCCGGATAGATAGAAAAAAAACACCCTAACCTAGTTTACTATAACTGTTGATTTTAGTGGGGGTGCATTTCTAATACATTGCAGCTGGGCTGGCCAACATTGTAACACACTGACACAGTAGGAAATGTAATCTGAAAATCTGAACATGGTAAACATTGCCATCTAAACATCAGCATGTTAATACTGTAATTTTGAATATGTTAGCATGCTCATATTATTACAATTATTATCATATTCTTGTTTTGCTAACAGTCTCAAGTGTAACTCCAGCACTTTTAAACTTGGTAAAGGATATTTCAAATCTTTTCCATCCTACTACCACAAACATAGAGTATTTGTGGTTTGGTTATTGTGGATATAGCTGTTGTGGATGTGGATGGTGAGAGTATTCTATACCTGGAGAAGAACGTTTCTGTTCTTTTGGTTTAGAATGAATTTGAACAAATGTCCACCTTTTCCCTTCAAAAAGTGTCCTTACCCTTTACACTATATAGGTGGATCAAAATGTAACTCTACTTACTGTACTTCACTTCATATTTTGGGCTAAATTTCAGTACCATGTGACTGTTTAAGACAATTTAGAATTTTTTGTTCTTAAACTGTAGGTGTTAAAAATGTGCTTTGTGTCAACATGAATGGGCTATAATTTGAAATATTTCCATCCATCCACTCAAGTGTAATTTTTTCCATCAATTAAGATAAGATTTATTGTATACAACATCTTCTTTCTTTCTTTCTTTCTTTCTTTCTTTCTTTCTTTCTTTCTTTCTTTCTTTCTTTAACATCACATAAAATGTATGGAAAGAATCACTTATTGTGTGCATGCTTGGTGTGTAGGTGTGTGTATAGCCTATGTGGACATGCTTTTAAATGCAGTGGATTTCCTGGAAAGATTGAGCAAACATACCAAGAGAGTGAGACCACTTCATTACCCATCAGTTAGTCACTGTAACATGAACCATAAAATGTCTAATGCCTGGATTATTTACAGAGGTAGTATGAAGATGAAGCTTCCTCTTCCTTATTTCAATTGAATTACTTACATCTTTCTCTCCCTCGCTCTCACAAAGACTTACACACACACACACACACACATACACACACACACACACACACACACACACACACACACACACACACACACACACACACACACATTTTTCACATCACTGGTAAGATGTGTGTGGATATGTGTCTCTTTTTTAAATAATCAGTATATAAAAGTCAAAGGAGTTAATATTCAGAAAATACTCATTTGTTGGCAAACAACCATATAAATATATATATACAGTATATATATAAAATAAAGGTTTCTGGGAAACAGGTCATTTAAGTAACTGCGAGCTATGTGAGAAAGTAATAAGTCATTCAGAAGGCAGGTTCTGGATGAACTAGGAAACTGCAGACCTTTCCTGTCAGTTACACTGTTTCATGACCTCCTGATGTTCGATTATTAATCAAATCATTTACCAACCTCTTACTGGATAAGTTATGAAATGAGGAATGCGATTGCTCAGAAGTGACTCATGATCAATTTTTAATTTGTAAAATGAACACAGTACAATGGTACTCTTTAGCGCCTCTGCACAATGCTGTTCTACATGCTGCACCAAAATTTTAATTGTAGCCTATAGCATCTGCCCTAATCTATTCTCAATAACACCCAAGCCTTCTCTCCCTCTCTTTACCCTTGTGCCCTCAATCATTTTGTACACACAGACACACACACACACACACCTCTTTCTTTTCTCTTGATTGATCAGATCCTAATCTATCTCTTTGACCTCTAGCTAAACTGAACAAAAGCAAAAGCAGCATTGCCATGTTTTTTTTTTCCTGAGCAGGTTCACTGAAAAGGTAATTGCACAGATGTGCTAATTAATATACTTTCTGTCAAATGATTAACTTTGCTCTTACCTAAAACATGTAAAACACTGCTGCCTCTGACGTGTCGTGTGATTTTTCCACATTTGAAATCTAAAGTAATGGATTCACCAAAGGGAAAAAAAAGGAGGTGTACTCTCATAATTATGACCTCGAGGTTTGGAGATTTATATCTCACCAAGTAATAGAAAAAAAGTCTTGTAATTACAATTCCACTACGTCACAATTATGAGATCTTGTCTATAAATCATGAGATACAAAGTAATAGTTATGAGATAAACATTTTGTAATTCTGAGATATGTATTAGATAATTAGATGAAATGTCTTCACTTTCTTTTCTGTAAATAAATTTCTGTCTGTAAAAAAAAAGAGAAGAAAGCATACGTGTATGTTGTATATCCACAAACTATGTGTGAAATGATGTTTCACATATGAGTTTACATATGAGGTTGTTGTTTTCGCATGCAACGTCTAACTTTTCAAATTACACAATATCTAATGAGTTTTCCCATACTGCTTTGCACATCATAAACATGTTAAATGACTGATGTGTAATAAATTCACAATGCATGGGCCTTTTCCAGAGAAGGCATTTTTACATGTTGCAGTGGGAAAAGCACAAGCATAAATGATATAAGTAATGGTGGTTAAATTCCATTTAGCTGCTTCAGTTCCAGGGTCCGGGGTTTGTGTCTCGCTGTCACTCTGTCATGACTTAGTACTGGGACACTTGAGTAGAACAGAGCCATTGTTAATGTTAGTAACACCTGTGCTTTTCTTACTTTGACCAGTCAATTTGTCTGCTATGAAAAAGTCCAGTTGCCTTCTCACACACACACACACACACACACACACACACACACACACACACACACACACCAGGCTTCTTTGTACAGTTTTAGCCAGGAAATGACAATGGTTAGTATTTTAGTTATGAAGAGAAGAACCAAGGAACCACCTGAAGAATAAACAGAGGGGTGAATAAATCAGTGAGTAATTTTTGCAAACAAGAGAATACAAAATCTGAATGTACGGAAAAGCATACATTTTGAAAAGAAAATGGAAAATGATTTAGAAATTGTGAGTCTATCAGTAATTTAGAAAGACCCCCCCCCAATGAATCCATTTGACTCCCCCTAAATTAGGCAGGGCTAATTTGACAGGACTATCCCTTTAAAGAAGTCCGCTATATGTAGGAAGAGTCCATTTCTCTAAAAAGGGGAACTCTTTTAACGCGTCGTGAAATTTCAGAATTTTAACACAAAAAATGCATCATGAAAGAAAATGAACACTTTACTTTCCAATTGATGGTAAATACCGAAATCATTATACGGTTTAAGACCAACATTTAATCGTTTCATGTCTTAACAGAAACGGCGGTCACCCCTTTGGGACTTTTCTATTTATAACATCAGCTGTTGCAATACAAAGATTAGCTACTCGACGTATTGTTTCGCAGATGTGGGGAGCACACTCCCATCTGCGGCGAAAGGGCGGCGGTGGTTTGAAGCCGAGAAAGAAAGAGATGAGGAGGAATATGTCGGTGTGAAGACGTTTTCTTTGTGTCCACGACAGCGGAGCTCGTGTTGGTGAGTAGCTTTCCTGCTGAGACTGAAGAGGTCGTGAATGCGTGCGTCTGTATTCACGGACAGTGCAGGCAACACCTACCGTTAATGTAAAATCCTAGACTACTCTCAATGTATCAACAACTTACTGTAGCCTAGCTAACTGTCACTATTTCGACCAATGACAACGCGGTAAACAGTCAGTGGGGTTGGCTCGTTTTAATGTAGAATATAAACGACTGTTAACCGTTTGCGGAAATTCATTTTTTGCTGCAAACTTCAAGAGATGAAGCAACCAAAATCCGTTATTCAGGGGCGGCTACTGTCGGTTTTCCATACTCTCTCTCCCTCTCTCGCTCTCTCTCTCACACACGCGCGCGCGCGCGCGCACACACACACACACACACACACACACACACACACACACACGGGCCTTGCCTGTGTATGTCAAAAAATTTCCCCTGGGGAAGAAACAAAAACACAGTTCTCGTCTTTTTCTCGTCTGTCAGAAATGAACACGAAACCTTCTACTGTATATAGTATATGTATTTTAACCACCATATCTTTAACAGCTGTGTACACACAGTCGTGTCCAGCTCTGAAGCAGAAATGGTGTGCAGATTTAACAGCTGGGCAGAGAGAACAGAGAGATTCTTCATGTATCAAATCATAGGATGAGATCATTCAGAAGCACCAGTCAGTCCGCAGAAAGACACACACTCATACACACACACAGTATACATATACACACTCACAAACACACACACGTTAATCACTATTAATAGCAAAGTGAAATCAACAGACAATTTGGCTGTCTGGTGACAGATCCGCCTTTATCCTTCCATCATAACTTCATGGAAATGTCAAACCCTGCTGCTGCTGCTGCTGCTGCTGCTGATGATGTTGAGGATGAGGATGATGACGTTGCTTTTGAGAGTAATGATGGCCTGACTTTTGCATGCTGTTTCACAATTTCCCAAAAGCTTAATTGTGACCTCTGACCAATCATAAATCCCCCTTTGGATGATGCATAGATGCTGTGTTTCCCAGCCAGGAGACTCTTGGTGTGATCTATTACATGTGTATTGGCCTGGTGTTTCTGCTTATTAAATACTGATTCCTGAGATCTTCATATTGGCACTTGCATGTTTGGAGTCTTGTGACACTCCTGACATTTCAAAGTGTGAAGGTTGTACCATAGTGTAGAAAAGCAGGCTTGTTGCCTGACAAAACTAAGCAAGAAAATGAATTAGAAATGATGGATGTTCTTTTTGCTCATTACATGAGGTGCCTTTGGGCATAGCAAATGCTCAAGAGTAAGAAGATAACACATTTCCACCTACATGTGTGAATGTATGTACTGTATATGAGGGGTAATTAGGGCATGGACCTGACCAAGATAAAAAACAATAATACAGTATATATGTTATTATTTCAAACCTAACTGGTCTCAATGTATTAATGGTGATATTGTCGACTTACCCATTGAGGTGGAGACAGGAGCAGCCAAACCTCAACAAAATAGTACTTTACTTTAATGTCAGTCTTAGCCTTAGTCACAGTCCTTATTGAATTTTATTTAAGATGATATTCCTTGATTAAAATTCATATCAATAATTGCATACTGCTTTGGGATTCATTCACACATCTAGGTTTTAGTCCATATTTGCTGTTGCCAGTCTTGAGAGTTTCATTGAATTCATTTTTAAGCATACTCAGGTATCAGTTGTAAATCTGGATTCTAGCCATGTGATGTACAGTATGTTAAATGATTGTCATGATGAAGTAATATTCATCACAGATAGAAATCCACTTAGTGCAAGCAATTTCTTGCAACATCTGCCTTACCTCGAGGTTTTAGAGATGGGCTTTGATATATTGTCACATTCAAAGTGCAGTACATATTTACCACAGTGTGAGAGCAAACAAGTATTATTTCATGTCTATATATTTGTTATTGTCCAAATGTTATAAACTGTGTTTGTGCAATAATAATAAATGAAACACTTAATTTAAATTTAATTGTAATTTGATCAATGGTGTTGGAATTCACCAACATCCAAAATCCAAATACATGGTAACTACAATATATAGGTCATACAGATACAAAAAGTAAACTGCATTCAATGTTATCATTTCATCAGGATCTGATTTTACTGGAAGCCAATAAACAATAACATGTATTTATTTATTATTGCCTGGCCATAGTATTAAGAACATGAAGACCATTTTGCGTGTACTGATTAATAGATTTACAAAGCCTCTCTAACTGCTATTATGTTATTTCGTTCCTTTTTGATCGTGATGTGTATGAGAAATTAAGGTATCTGCCTCACAGTCAACTAGAGAGGTTCCAATTCCAACACTATTAGACCTTAGAGCGCCAGCTTTTAGAAGATATTGTGTTCTTACCTCATTGTGTTTGTTCTTTCTCCCAACTGGAAATCAGTTGTTCACATACAAAAAGTATTTAATTGTTCTTTCAGAGTCATTGATGCCTGGCAGGGGTTCAGTCTTTACATCCTATTGCCTGGTTGAAATTCAAAAAAAGTAAATTACCAGAGTAAATGAATGGAAAGGTCAGAGTATGAAATGCCCTCAGCAAGTCACAGTGCATTAGTGAGATATTTGGATTATCTGTGTGAGAATTGTGTGTGAATGGCAGCCTCATCTACAGGGAAATTCTTTGAACAATGTTGTTTTAGTAAAAAGACATCAATGCAGTTTATGGCTAAAAGGGATCTCAAACAGTGGCGTGAGACTGGAGAATGCCAAGTGAGTCATTGGTGATGACCCACAGTCATGTGACCTGTTGTAGTGACATCTCTTTAACTATATGCACTTTGTCGTCAGCCAAATGTTGCATAGGGTGTTAAAAGATCTGGGTGTGCACTGTCACTGTAGGAGGAAATGTGATGAGGGGAACAGTCTGACATTGCTTACATCATTTGCAGAAATAAATGAACTGATATTACCACATGAAAAAGCAGATTTTCTATTTGTGTGTTCCCGTTTCACGCTCTCAAACAGTACATAACAAGTTACTTGTGCAAATGAGTTCAAAGACATCTTACGTTTAAAGGCATCTGAATACACATTATCATTAGCATAGCCTACTGCTGATCATGTAATCATCACTATCAGGAAGGAAACAAGTCTGTACAATGAGACACTGGCTCAGAGGGGCAGATTGCATCTTACTGCACACTGAATTTGTGTGAAGGTGATGCTAGAGATATTGGGTATTATTTTGTGCAAGTGTTTGATGTCATCTTGACAAGCAATATAATATAAATATGTGTATCTGATTTTTTTCTACATTACAAATTGGAGAATATTGATTCTGGTATGGAAATGTTAGGTTTCATTTGTATTTGACCCTGTTCACTGATGCCCTTTTTTAGTGAATTGCTTTTACTTAAGCTGTCTTGGTGACAAGAACCCAGTTTCCATTAACAATCAAAACTGTGTTAGGGTTTCAACATTTAGGGAAAAGTATTTTCTGTTTTTTACCAGAGCAATTCATGAAAATATACCATAGATTTCATAAATGTGTTTCATTTAATTTTATTAAAAGGTGGAGTTGAACATTACAGCAGCTTGATGCTTGGTGAACTCTCTGAACTATGTCTTAACACCTCCTTTGAACCATCAATGAGTGTTGATATCAGTGTTACAGTACAGGCCGGGTGTGCACTGAGTCCCTCCTTATTCCTGTTCTGTGAGTTATATTGCTGCTTTGTTCCCATGTGAAGAGGGAAGTGCCTTTATCCTTTCCCAAGGCAGCAACTAGCCACTTCTCAAGTGCCCAGAGAGACGTTACAGAGTCACTGTGAAGACTAGTATAAGGTTTTAAAGTACATCAGCTTCAGCTATGTTATATGTTAAAACACACCAGAGTCATATATCAATGTAGACAGATGTGCCGCATTGACAGAATACATCACTGGTTGATGCTCTTCATTTGTCTTGGTTCTTCGGGTGAGGAATCAAGTGAAACAACACACAAAAAAATCCATTACATGTTTTGTGGCTTGACCATTTGTGTAGTTATGGATAACGTGTCTGTCCTGTCTTAGCAGGTTGAATCTCAGTTTGTTGACTCCTCTTATTCTCTGATTTCGCTTATTAATTGTAATTGCCTCTTACATAGAGGAACTAGATCATACCAATTAGGGTTTTCAGCCATACATATCCATAGATATTATAAAGGAGGACACAAACCACTTATAGAAAAGTCAGTGATGCCAAAGATGGCAGTTGTATGACGCATATCCAGCCCCTCCCACCAAAAAGCCAAACCAGCCGAACCATGAAACATATCAAGCCAATCGTGTTGTTGCATTGACGTGAGCACACACCTGAGATTCACAACAGTTTTAACTGAATTGCACTCCGTAACAGAAGTTAGTGTCATCAAATCTAGCACATGTGTAGTAAAAGTGTAATCTGTTGGGGGGAAAAAAGCATTTTAAACCTTATCTTGGGGCAAAGTCATTGCCATCGAAAAGATTTAGATTCATAAGCACTAGTGTGGACACGGCCTAAGTGTTGTGCATGATGCTGTAAGTATATCTTTGCAGCCTTGGTTGGTTTGTAAGGCCATATAGCCTGCCACATTGGTTAGGTGACTAACTTTAGTTGGACACATAGTAAAATTTCCTTAAGTAAGCTTCCACTCCCAAAGGAATCTGGTTTAAACTGGTGTTTGTGGATTATTTTAGTCTCACAGAATGAGACCAGTGGTGTTTCAGAGAACTGTGTACCCCACCAAAGAGACTCACACAGGGGAAATGCTGACACACCCAACAAGGTTGTGACCTGACTTGGCTTCAGCTAGGCCACGCCATGCATGACTGGTGTGAAAACCACTACTGGTGGTAGGTTCTGTGATTTCATGGTGCTTCTCAAGCTGTTGTGTTTCTGTTTTTCTGCACTGCATTGAAAATATGTCCAATATAGTGTCTTCTGAAATAGGATAATGGCTTAGACACCTATTTTGTGACTTTGTGACAGCCAGCCAACTAACTGACTGAAGAGTCTTTTTAACATCAATAATTTGGCTTAGGAATTCTTTGCCCAACCTGGCAGGCTGACTGCTGCAGACTGATTGATTGGCTGGCTGGCTTTGGAAAGGAAGGAAACATCTTCCTTCCCTCCATTGTGCTTGTCAGGAAAGGATGGACTTTGGCCAGCTGACAGCTGTTTCCTGGTGGATGAAGGAGGAATGGGTGTGTGGGTGGGTGGTGGGGGTGTTATGCTGTTGCTGAGAGAATGTGTGTTTTTTTTTTTGTCTGCTTTTGGCTGTTGCTACAGTTTAATGAAATCTATAAATCTTGAGGTTTCACAGTGAGGTGGAATAGATAAGTTTTACATTCAGATTTGTATTAACACTGTCGATGGCTTGACTCTAACGGTTGTGTTTGTAGTTTCTGTGGTTTTAAGTGAAGCTGTAAGCATGTTTTTTACCACAGATCGCATATATGTAAAGGTACAGTATGATCTGGAAATCAGCATGAAATTCACCGCAGAGTAGTAGTAGAAGCAAACCACTGAGCTCCTCCCACCCCTCCCTGCTCCCTCATGTTCCACCCACACTCACCTACATTGTATTCACTGTCTCAGCTAATGGCAGGAATCAGGAGCTTGCAAGCCTGTGACTTAATCATAGCGATGTTTTCCAGCAGCTATTACTAGCTTGAAGTCTCAGTACCTCCTTCCTTATAAAATTGCAATTTCTTTTTTTCGATTATACATTATGAATTGTTTACCTCCATATTTCCTTGCTTCACTCTTCTTCTTATTTGCCCTTTTTGCTGTATAACTACGTTTCTCTCCCGCCAACTGTTGATCAGTGGAGTAGCTTAAAAACAGAAGCTGGAATGTGCGTTGTTTCACTTGCAACACACAAACTACGGTCCCACCCATAAAAACGTTGCACAATAGCATTATTAGTGGTCAAAAAATCCACGGGATACCTTGAAGTTAACTTGATTTGACTGATGATTTCACTTGAACCTCAATTTTGCTCTTCTTTACATCTTAAAACATTGGCTGTCATGAACAACAAGTGTATAAGCTCAAACCCACAGAAATTTAAGTTTATTTAAAGTTAGCCGGATCTTGATTAGGCTAAAGATGATGAAACAATATCTCACCTTTGGGCCAATAATGGTTAAAATCTGACATGACTGATTGTTGGACCAAGACTGTTCCATTCTAGGGCAGTTGTTGTTGACAGTGGTAAATAATAATCACACAGTGAGTGGTGTAAGTCATTCTAATATTTACCAACTGAACAAATCGCTGCTCATCACTCTTGATTAGATTATTTTAAGCATGTATTCATTTTAGGTTTGGAAACACGATTGTCAATATCATGCAACAGGAGAAATAAGAATGATGAAACTGGCCAAAAACAGGAAGCAGACAGTAAAATAGTGGCGTATATGGATCACTTCAACACCATATTGTAACATCTCTATCCACTTTGTCCTCATGTGACCTTACTTCCTCTCCCTCTCTCTTCTGTTTCCGATTCCTCTCACCCTTCTCTCCAGCTCCTCTCTTCCCCTGCTCTCCTCCCATATCTCGTTCTTTCTTTCTTAGCTTTGTGGCCAGCTGTGGTGTGAGCTTTATGCCATAACAGCATAAGATTGCATACATATTAAAGCTCCTACAGTAACTCATTGCTCTTGGTGATTTGAACAATACAGTATAACTGTGTTAATGTACATACTGTACAAGCTGTCGCTGAAATGCATCTGAATTATTTGCAAATGTTTTAAGTAGATTTTTTTTATAATGAGCCACTTGGGTAGAAATAATACTCTTCTGTTAAACCTCTCATATTATAACAAGACAGATGTTTATTTTTGTTTTCAAAAAGCCATAATTACAAGCTACAGTTATCCATCTGTGTCGGAGTGGAGCCATCATATTTCTCTGCTGGTTCTGTGGTTACAGTGGGCCAGGCAGAGGAGACGTCATTAGCCTGGTTTCTGCTATTACTGTAGTCCAAAAACAGGCTTACCAAGACTTGTTTTAGATACTTCTCCATACAGTTGTGATACTCAGGCTTTAAGTGACTGTGAAAAGAGCCAGTGAAGTGGAAGTAGTTTCCTATACAACGGGACAATCATGCCTGGTGGCTAGAGGCCTTCATCCAACCAGGTTTATTGTTGCAGCTTTGACCATTCTCCCACCATTCTGTGAAACTCATCTGCTTACAAAACTTTAAAAATTCTAAAAATGTCCATATTTCATTGGGTTTTTTATTTTCTCAGTAGCATTCAGGTAGTTGACTTGATGACAGATAATTCTGCATTTCCTGTAGCTGTTTCATAATAAAAGCCTTTTATGGTTTGCTAGTCGGAAGCTTTTAATATGAAACAGAAGCTGGAGGAAATGATCTTTTCAAAATGATGCTTCCTCTAGACACCTTCATGCCTTCTCTCTAATCAGTTTAGTACAATGATACAGCTCAGCTGGGGTCAATTATAGTTCTGACTTGCTAGACTAAGGCAAGATGATTATATTGTTCTGTGTGGTTAACACCTGTTTTGAGGCTATAGTAGAAATACATGAGATTGCAGTGCGGCACACCGTAGTCACACTAAGGCTTGTCTCACAAGGGTCTGGTGGAAAAAGACAGCATGTCAACTGTATCTCATCTCTCAAATTGTAACCTGAGGAATTTTTTTTGTAAGTACAATTGTTGAATTTTTTTTTTTTTCTTGATTGTCAGTTATGTCTTTAGCACTATGATTGGAGCTAAACTTGTTATTTGTCTTGTCACAGCATTGTGTTGGGATCTGTGGTTTAATTTCTGCACATCTTGCATAAGTACTCAAGTTAACACACGAGTGTTCATAAGATGCAGCTCCAGTAATGGCTTTAGACATTGCCTCCAAGACAACTGACTATAATAAAGGAACTAGACATAATAGACACTCACTTCTCTAAAAAAACACCAACTTTGTTGAAATAAAAATGTCAATTGCTGCATTTTTCACTTTAATTGAGCTTGTTGTCTTTCTCTGGTGGGGGCAATGCAGAATCTAAATTACTGATACCCAGCTATGAAAATATGTGTTTAGGTGAACTTAAATGGTGCTGAACTCTGTCTTTTACCGCCTCTTTCTCTATTCTTAGTCTTTTTTTTTCATCTTCTTTCTGTAACTCCAAGCTGTGTGGTTATCTCCATGGTGATGAAAAAGCAGCTGCAACAATGAACCTTAACACCTCTCTCTCTTGTTCTCTCTCCTTCTCTGTCTGTTGCTTCTTCCTCTCTCTATTGTCAATCTCTTTGTCTTTCTATATCTCTCTCTCTCTCTCTATCTGTCCTCCATTTCAGCCTGGCGTGTCTCATCAGCCACCTACTAGCCTACTTCCCACCTTTACCACCACTGTAGAGGTAGCCATGGCAACCAGCGCTGTGCCAAGTGACAACCTGCCAACATACAAGCTGGTGGTGGTGGGGGATGGTGGTGTTGGGAAGAGCGCCCTCACCATCCAATTCTTCCAGAAGATCTTTGTGCCAGACTATGATCCCACGATAGAGGACTCGTATCTGAAACACACAGAGATAGATGGGCAGTGGGCAATACTGGATGGTGAGTAGAAAAACGTATGTGTATGGGAAATGAAGCAGACATCAGCTGAGAATGATCCTATTTCTGTCCATGCTCATCTACTATTTTATTTATTTTTCATTTTCCTTTTGGTTTCAGTTAAACATACCCATCATTGACCAATGAGTGAACATTTGTTGCTGTTTTCCTACACTGAACAAGCTATGAAATGGCAACTCCCTGAAAGAATTAATGACATTTGGAAAAAAAAGCACTGCTTGGTTTATGCATATGGGAAAAATTATGTATCCTTTCCCCCCTATAAAGTACTCAATTTGCTGGAAGCATATAAAACTCTGGAAAGAATTAGAAAACCGGTTAAAAAAATCAGTTTGCAGTTTATGGGAAAGAGTCTTTGTGTAAACTTTTGACATTCTGTTATTAACTATTGGCAACTAATCACCTCTGCCAAGGCCTGAAAACTGTTAAGACACAATACTTAATACAAGTGCTGCCAAGGACTGAAGGTGGCACCCAGGGAAAGATTACCAGGTCAAAGGGTCACCAAAATCTACAAGGGGCTTTCTCTCAGGATTATGAAAGTGCGTGGGTGGAGGTGATCAGACAAAAAAACTCTTGTTCTGATAATTTGCTTGTAGAAAATTGAATAAAGCCTCAATAACAAGATTACACACATCTCATTGTGCAATGATTACTGCAAACAGGGTCAATTTATACTTGTTACTGAATAAATGTAAGTTACGTAGCAGTTGCTGTTGCGTAGCAGGGTTAAACAGTTAATTTTTGCAATAACTTTGACTCTTTATCAAACGTTGGATAGGTCTTGGTGTGATTGATAAGTAACTGATTGACTGTTAAGTTCAATCAGGTGTGCAGGTGGTGTAAAATGAAATAAAATAAAAGGTAGTGTCACCTTTTTCTACCCACTTGTACGCAGTGTGCAGCAGTGTGATGTACAGTAATACATTTGTGTCCCTCCATCTACCCAGTGCTGGACACAGCCGGCCAGGAGGAGTTCAGTGCGATGAGAGAGCAGTACATGAGGACAGGAGACGGCTTCCTCATCGTCTTCTCTGTGACAGACAAGGCCAGCTTTGAACATGTCGACCGATTCCATCAACTCATACTACGGGTCAAAGACAGGTAGGTCCAAACACAAACTCAACAAAGTAGAACTGAAGTGTGATTTGTTAATTGACTCTGAAACAGTGTTATGTAATGATTACATTTAAATGGCTCATTAACACTGTTGCCGAGACTCTCTTGAACCTCAACTCTGTGAAAAGAGCGGTCTTCCCAAGTTTTCTTGGAGGGAAGAAGCGAATCAAGAACCTCAGGATGACATACACCAGAAACCCATAGCTGGTCATTTTTATGTATGTGAGAAAGAAAGATGACAAATCAGTCCAACCTGTCCAGCCAATCGGATATTTTGATTTCTAAACACTTAAAAGTCTCTTTTGATTAGTACAAATGTGACACATGATATGACATCTGCTTAACTTCCCCTTTCCACTAAGGAAAATGCTTTTCAACAAACCGTGTCTTTTTTTTCCTTTTAGTTATATCTATTGGTTAAGATACTATTTTTTCACCAATGTAATTGCTGTGATCAATAATCAGAGTGGTTGGGACAAAATAAAGTTTGTCCCAGTTATCTTGACCAGATTATTAGGAAGTGAACACAGAAGAGAATGCTAAAATACCCAATACAGTCAACCATTACACTGAAACACTGTGGGTGCAATAATAGTAAATGAAAATTAACATACCAGGAAGTCAAAGTTATTAAAAGAGGAAGCTCTCTCAGATGTAATTTACAATATGGTAAAACTGGTGGATTCGTTTACAACTGGACTGATCTTCTGACTTTTTGAGTACTTTGAAGGCCTAGTGAGCTCCACCATATCATCATCTGATGTGGTCTGATTTGACAACCAATTTAAAGCCAAATACACCACACATACAAATTCAAAATACTAATTATATTCACTTCATGCTGCTTTGTCACTACGTAACATTTATCCTCACAGAATGCCAAACTTTTCCTGCCACTGTCAGGGCAGCATGAGTTTTGTTGACTCAGCAGAAATGGTTGAGTCAGCACTAACTGGTAGCGTTGTCATATCTTTCAGGTTGATTAAGGATCAGGAATTCAAGAACTGGCCCAGGATCTCTTCTTTGCTTGACCCTCCTTAAGCTGCAGGCCAGTCGGGCAGAGAATCAGATTTGTTTCCAAAACAACTCTGTTGTGTTGTGAAAGTCAGTTGTGAGAGACGAGAAGTATCTGTTCTCTGGCTATGACTGACAACAGCCAATAAAAGTGAGCTTGAAATGGAACGAAAATAGAATCTAGAACTTAGCAAGTCGCTGTCCATATTTGGTGGTTCCCTTCTGTAGCTCGCAAGAATTTAAGTGTTTCAGAAACCTGACACCTCACAGGCAAACTGTCTGGAACATGATGCTCTTTCTCTTTCCTTCAAAACCAATGCAAGTGGTACCTGAAGTTGTACGTGTCACTTATGTGTTGGTTTTCATCTCAGGGAGGCCTTTCCCATGGTGTTGGTGGCAAACAAAGTGGATCTGGTCCATCTGAGAAAGGTCACCACTGACCAGGGCCAAGAGATGGCTGCAAAACATAGTGTAAGTAGGGAACCTTTCCTGACGTGCTTGTCCTTGACTTATTGGCGGCTTTCTGCAGCAACCTGATTTCTTTTTTTGAAAGTGCATATCTTCAGCTGAGCTTCTTAACAAAGGTTTCACATGTGCCTGTGTGTGCTACAGAGACTAAGGGCAGTGAAAGGAAAAATCATTGCTCGCAGAGGTGTGTTACAGAGGAGTTTAATTTGATTTCCACAGCTAGACCATTTTTAACTATTGACTCTAAGATCCACACACAATAGCACCCAATGTTACTCCTGTAGCTAACAAAAAGCTTAAGAATACCTTGATGGCACAGACTGATGCAAGCTGTGCTCTCATTGTTATCTGCACAACACATCCCTTCCTTACAACATGCACCAATTGCACTGATCTGTGAGCAATTTTTACACAAGGCCAGCATCAGAAATCGTGCAAACTTGAACAGGGAAGAGAAAAGAGATCACTATTGTCATGATATCAAAATGTGCTCCTAGTGAAAACCTGTGAGCTCACTCTAGAGTATTAACTGTCAGCTATTATAGTTTTCTGAAAATGTCTGTAGGGTTATACTGTAGGTCGAGGATATCTTTGTCTGTTTCGATTATTATTATTTGTCAGTTGGATTCAATACCATGCTGTCATATAACCACAGCTTTCAGGCTCAAAGTTGCTGAGTTTGCTTTGTCCCTGTGGTGTTGAATGAGTTTGGTCAATGACAGCTCACTGTGTCACACACACATACTGTTTTGCCAGTTCCAGGGATATGATTTCTTGGGACTTCTTATGTCATGCAGTTTTTGTCTTTTTCATTTTGTATTCAAGGGCCCCTTTTTAATTTTGCAAATTGTAATGTTCACATGCAGCTTAGCATCATGACATCTGTCTCAGTGTTTGTCGGGGATGAGACTGAATTAATGATTGTGGGAAATTTTGAATATTTTAAATGATACAGACTCTGTCTTTGAGATTCTCTACTAGTTTCAGGTCATCAGGCAACTGTTATTTGTGACCCCTATTGTTTCTCAACTATCTAGATTTGGTTCTAAGAGTTGAATGCAAATGTACATCTCCCTATACTGTAAATTCCTAAAATTTATACAGTACTTTTATGTACTTATGTATTTCATTGACGTGTAACTCAAGTAAAGAACTAATACCATGTGTTCTTATTCTAAATATTTCCATTTGCTTTTTCAGATAACTTATATCGAAACCAGTGCTAAGGATCCTCCAATGAATGTCGACAAAGCTTTTCATGAGCTGGTCCGTGTTATAAGGTAACTTCAGGTTCACTTCTTTCTTCTTTTTCACTTATTTCCATGAGATAAAGATCTTTGCATGAAAAATAATGAAAGACAGATTCACTTGCAGTCATCATCCTGTTCCCTTTACTCCCAGTGTGTATTTCGCTCATTAAGAGGTTAGAGGGGCTAAGAGAGTTTCACACTGTTATGTGAGGGTAGTGAAATTGTTTTAAGGAAGAGTAGAAAAGGAAAGAAAAATCCCAGAGCTATTTCCTGTCTCGATGTGTAATTTCAGAAGAATTTGGTTTGTGTTCATGTTTTCTATGTGGTCATATCCTGTTTTAAGGCCTTGACTTGTTGTAAGAGCCAATAAGCAACATGTAGTATTTTTAGACTTGTACTCAAATACATAGCAGCAGAGGACTGCTGTGTTCACCTCTGTGTTTGTAAAAAGAAAATCAACCACAGAGTAGTGGAGAGTCCTCATTGTGATTATGCCAGCTCTGTTACTGACTCATGAGGAAACTCTCCTCTTCTTTCATAACAAACCAAAACTGAAGAGTGGATTGATGAATCAACATTGCCCTCTTGTGGTCAGACAGTAGAAAGCCAGTTGTACAGGGAGTGGATAAAAACATAATGATTGTGATGCATCAGCAAAAACTGTCTCTTTGTTCTTCTGCAGTTTGCCTCAGGCTGTCTTGAACACTTAATGAAAAATCTCATAAGAGGTGACACATACTATTGGTTCTAAGCCTCATATGGCTCACTTGTATAGCTGCCACTGTGACTGCAGTCTACAATAGTTCTTGCTGGAGTTACAACCACTGCAAAAATACAATGTGGCAAGAGTACAAAAAAAATGACATTTGCAAAACAAAGGGACAAAATTTATTAACATGGAGAAATAATGGACACATGTTCACCCAAATGTTCACAATCAATGACACAGTTCCTCTAGTAGAAATAGTACATTTTGGGAAACAATTATTCTCATACTTGCTGAGACTTAGACGAGAAGCTCAGTACCACTTATATCGGTATGTGTAGCTTAGCTTAGCTTGGCTTGCCTGGCAACGTCACTATGACTACAGGAATTTACTGGGTCCAACCAAGAAAACAACAGAGTGTTGTCTGTATACTTTGGTGGATTTTGTTACCAGGCTAGCTGTTCCCCCCTCTGTGTATTATATTTATATTTCTTATATAATATTATATAATATTCTAATATTTTCTTAGATTTTTATTATAAATATTTTGAAATTACTAATACATATAATTACTAATATAAGTATTCATATTTAAGCTATTGGACTGCAGTACTTGGTTTGCTTTATCTTTCTTTATATTTTTTCCTCTTACTATGCACCAAGGCAAATACCTTGTATGTGAAAATCTACTTGGTAATAAACCTGACTCTGATTTCCAGTTTTTCTGCTAAGCTAACCCACCTGCTGATTATCAGTCCTATAAATAATCTTATTTTCCAAAATCTCTAACTATTCCTTTCACACCAACTTTGACAAAAAAGGCCACGGAATTGAATAAACTGCTCCAGTACAATAGTTTCATATTGAACATAATAAAATCATAACTATAGCTGGATTATTATATTGTGAAATTATTTAGTCAAAGTGTTTCTGCTTTGTTGTCCTTTTTCCACAGACAACAGGTCCCAGAGCGAAACCAGAAGAAGAAAAAGAAGATGAAGTGGAGAGCAGAACGTTCCACAGGTTCCCACAGGTTCCATTGTGCCATATTGTGACCTCCCTCGTTCCTCTTTATCATTCTTAACATACACACACCCACACGCACAGCCACATACCTTTGGATGTCAGGGAACTCCCCAGCAGTGGTTAGCAACTGGAGCACAAAAGGGAGGGGGGGGGGGGCGGGGGGCGTCGCTGAACGGCTGTATGGATCCAGAGGGACACAAGGACACGTGAATCTGTAATGTTGGACTGATGTCCCTTCAGCCCTTCACAACGCCTTGGAATGAGTGCTATGTCCTCTTCTCCTCAATTTGTGGTCCCCATTCGAAGATCTCTTGATCCCTCCCACCTGTATTCAACACAGAATTACAGTGTCACTGAACTGTTTTCTCAATCAAGTGTAATTGTGTAATGTAACTATCAAACTTGGCACAAGATGAACACTCTGAGGAAAATGAGACAGATATCAGAATCACGAATGGCGCCTCATATTTTACAGACCTCCAACAACCTGCTAGTCATCACCTTTCTGTCCTCACACTCCTACAGTTTCTTTGAGGAAAGCAACTGTGTGATCTCTGGAAAGGTTTGTCTGTGTTCTCTCTTTGTAGAGTGGACATCATAAGGGCATAGTGAATGAATATGAGAGTGGTGACAGTATTTATTTTTTTTTTTCCATAGTGAAAATAGATGTTGTGTGGTGTTGTGGTTGAGTGAGCTGCCGGTTCTGTGAGTATAACATGTACCTTGTGGTCATGTGATGCTCTGGCTGTGGGATGTCAGTTCAGAGAGGATGGAAGGACGTGTTGTAGCAAGTCAAAGAAATGTGACGTGATGCTGAGAAAATATGTCATATCGATTGACAGGTGAATGCTATGGCCATATCAACTTGTCTAATTAGTGTTTAAATATTATAATTGTAAAGGAGAGCGAGATTGGTCGGTGTATGTGGTCACACTTTAATGTAAACATAACAGGGTTTTTATCAACACTGAGGTGTCAGCAGCCATGTTTACAGACACTTAAAGAGGATTATTTTCCCATGAATACAGAAAAACAGACATGAGAGCCACTTTACAAAATAATTATGTTTGGTTTAGGTTGCCTCTTCAGTCATTTTCAATGGCATGATGTGTGCAGTCTTCATCAGTACTGTACTGAAAAATAGCCCTAATATATATATGTACTGTATATATTTTTCTTCCTTTTTAGTCTTAACAGAATCTTCAACACAAATTACTTTCCATGTTTTTTGTATCTAAAAATAGAGAAAATTACAATTATATTTGTGATATAAATAAATCTAATTATAGGTGGCAATATAAACACATTCAATGCTGTTTCACAAAGGAAATTCTTAATGAGATAGAATAGATAAGGTATAATGAGAGCTTCATGTTTCAGAGCTGAAACAGGCTGGAGAAGCTGATTTGCACTGGCCACTAACCAAAATAATGTGATGTCACTTTATTTCAATCTAGGGGCTTTTCAGACTGCACCACTGAATTCAGGACTATGTGGTAAGATGAAGCACGCTCAGTAAAGGACGATACTCCTTCAGATTGGGGATATATATACTGTAGCCCTGGGAATACATCAGAGTGAGAAAGCCTTCCTGACCACCAGGCAGATAAAGCCATGTTAACCCAGCTACAGACTATGTTTAGTTGTAGGAAAACCACACACTCGAAGCAACAAAACATTCAATATATTCATGTTTGTAGACGCGAGGTGGATAGGAATGTACAATTTAAAAACCTATAAAATGGCTTGTACTGTTAACGCACTAAAGTTTCGGTGGACAACTTTTTTTGTCTGGATGAATACCGTCTCTTGAAGGAATACATTTTTGCACTTTTAATACAATTTCTGACTTTCCTATTGGCATGTTGTTTTCTGTTCAAATCTGTAAGTGAAACGAAAGGCACGGTCAGAGTGATTTGAATGTAAAATCAAACAACAAAACAAGCAAATAGGCGATTAACGTTGTAGCCCTGTGTGCCTGTGTATGCCTGTTGCCTTGGCGATGATTGTAACAGAGATTAAAGAAGTTTTAATTGAAACATGTGAAAGGTATTGAAAGAAAAGTTCCATATTACTCTGTTTTGAATTAAGAGGGTTGAGTGTGAAAAAATCTCATATAGTGAATGGCATACAACTGCACCTCAACATGAAAGTGGAAAATCAACCTCAGCAAACGATGGAATACAGTATTAATCTGCATCTACTGTTAAAGGGACTTCACCAAGAGTTTCCGAGCAGGACCGAAAACATTGAATTCTGATCATAGAGCAATGAAGCAACAGACTCTGGATCGTGGGTAGAGAAAAAACAACAACAAACAAACAAAAACAAAAAACAAAACAGAATGTGTTTGATGAAAATGTTGCATCATGTATGTTTGATACCATTTTGTATTATTGATATGAATTATTGATATGATTCTTGCAAAGTGTTTTTTAAACAACTGAATAATTTATTACTGTCTGTTACCTCAGCGTGTCCCAGACCTGGACAAAAAAAAAAAAAAAAAAAAAAAAAAAAAAAAAAAGCTAAACTCCCCTGTATTTTCCTTTCTTTCTGTCTTTTCTTTTTTTCTTTGGGACTCTCACCTCATATGAAGAGACTTATAATGTTTTTTGGACCAAGATGAAGAAACTGAATTTGGTCCTGAGCTACAAAAAAAAAAAAAAAAAGCTCATATGGAAGGCCTCACAGTAACAGGAGGGTCAAAATAAGAAAAGTTTGTCATCCCTCTTGTAATTTTCAATATGTTTCATTCTTTAATGTGAAATTCTATAAAGTAATACTTCAGCATGTTGGGAAATACATGTAATCGCTGTCTTGCCAAGAGTTGGATGAGAATATTGATATCACCGTTTTATCTACACTAAATATGAAGCTACACCTAGCAGCCGGTTAGCTTAGCCTAGCATAAAGAGTGGAAATAGATGGAAACAGCTAGCCTTGCTCTGCGAAATGTAACAAAATCAGCCAACCAGCACCTCTAAAGCTCATCAGTTAGCATGTTAAATGTCAGTTTTATTCACACAAGTTTCGGTCTTACCTCGGTTTATGCCCTGGATAATTTCTTACCTTTGAACAGAGCCAGGCTAATTGTTTCTCCCTGTTTCCAGACTTTATGCTAAACTAAGCTAACCAGCTGTCGGTTCAATCTAAAAATTTGCTGCACAGACAGGAGATTGGTATCAATCTTTTCATCTCACTCCCAGCAAGAAAGCGAATAAGCACTTCCCAAACTATTCCTGGAAGCTGACCGTGCTCTTGTTACCTTACTCTGATTAGTTATCATGGCTGGTACAAATAAACCTGCTGATTTTCTATATTATGATGGTTTTATATATTTGACCCTGGATTATATGTGAGCTAAATTGAGCACTTCTGCTCTCAATAATTGGAGAGGTAGCATACTTTTTCAAATAGACACCAAATATTGTTGGGGTTATGCAACTGATTGGGGTTGTGTATATCCTGAAACTTTGTCAGTGTGTAAAGGGCCGTGTAAACAACAACAACAGAAAAAAAAACCTTTGAACTTTTCACACCAGTTGTGTAATGTGTGTCTTTGGACAGGTCTGTTGTGTTCTAACTGGCTGTGTCAGACTGAGGAGCTAGACGAGGCACAAACAAACTGTGGCCTTCTTATCTAGCCTCAGGGTTCGATTATATTTCAATAAAAAAAAAAAAAATTAAAGTATTGTGACTTTACATGGATTTGACTCCTTTGTTTTTTGTTGGATGGTGGATACGTGACATTAAAATGCAGAGCCACACACCAACTCACCCCTGAATAAGCCTGTGATCAGATCTGTGTTCTACAGCCACGGTGAACATGGCCACAAATGTGTTTTTAGAGTCAACTTGCTTGTTCAGCAGAAGCTCCCCTCATTAATCTTCAGAGGCGTCAAGGCCCATTGAGTTCAACGCTGTGAGAGCGCTGAAAGCTCCATTTTGCCTCATTGATTTCAACCCCTCCGGGAAGTGAGGCAAGCCGGCACACAGAACAGGTACTGCCTCTCTGCTATTGATTTACATTCCGTGTTCCTTTCAGAGTGAAACATGGAGAGGGTCTTATCATTAGCATGGACAAGAGCATTGCAAGATGGCCTTCAGGGTTATTAAGAAAAAGGGTGTAATTTCTCCCCTCTTGTAGTGAATCAAGTGAAAGCACGTGAGTCACTTCAAAGTTAAATAATTCAAACATTCATATGTAAGTCAGCTTGAAAGACCATCACTTGAACAGGAAAATTACGTACATATGTAATGTGGGGTTTGCAGTATCACTTAGGGCAGAGAGAAACCGATACTTTCTGCAGAATTTCCATCAGAACATGTAACAAGATATAGACAAAAAGTGTATACTGTATACAGTACAGTTTGTCTATATCCTTAAGTTTCTGTGCTCTTTCTAAGTGCTATTGGAGGGTTTTGCCACTGGGGGTCAGCACTTCACTGATCAGTAGTCCTCTGTCTTCACTTGGATAGTAATAGCTTTGCCAAATACGAATTCAAACCCATCAGAGATGTGACAAAGATAACCAATTCCTGAAAAACTAATAATTTTGCATGCTAAATAAAAACAAACAAACAAACAAACAAACAAAATATTAGTAGATGTTCTGCAATAGTGTGGTCTTTATGTAATACACAGGGCTCATTTAAATGGAAGTAATCTATATGAAGTTAAACAAGACGTGTAGCATAATGAATTCTTTTTGACAGGACAATTGTTCTTGAGGGAGAAAAGAGCCAGTAATCTGACTGACTGACATTTAGGTGACACAGACAGAGCTTTAAGCAACGTTCATGTCGCCAGTAATTGGTATTGGCTCTTAGCTGTCAGTATCGTATCCATGCATGACCACCTTGCACCTCGCTGTAAAGGCATGAGAAATCAGTGGGTTTTGGCTAGAAAAAGCTCATGCCACCTCTCCCACGGTCTATTACAGCACTTCTGCTTTTCCATTACATGCTTCTCAATCTAATCACATACAGCAGATAAACTTCATTAATCTCACACATGATGTACACCTCATATGTTATACTTAATTTATCCCTCCACCATGCGGACACCTCCTGTTCTCAGTTCTCATTGTACCAACCCCCAACCAGCTTTTCTCATCAATCCCACTTATTTCATACCTTACACCATATATACCATTGACATCCCTTTGATAACAATGGTGTGTATTTATTACACTCTTGTACCATCTCTCACAAGCGGTCTAGACTCATTTGGGACTGGCATTTGGGCCTCTGTAAGTACAGCTGTACTTTGCTGCACGTTCATTATATTTCTACAGTCTGGCTTTCTTTTCCATACCATTTGAAAAGGAGCTGTGTCTCATGCAGTAGAAGAGTCATGCAGGTCAACAGTGGATGTGTGAGCATATATGATTATATGGATAAATGGTGTATTGATGCTAAAATGTACTGAAGGAGAGAGAAGTTGTTTTGAAGACCTCGCTTTTGAAAGGCAAGAACTGTTAAGTTCAAACTTATGTGAGTGGACTGGTACATAAGGACTTGATGTGCAGTAAAATGGCAGACAGAATACCTAAAAAGCTTTAGCTCAGATGTAGCAGCTATTTATTCAGATTGTGTGTGTGTGTGTGTGTGTGTGTGTGTGTGTGTGTGCAAACACAAAGTGCTGCTGTAGGTCCAAAATGCAAAATAGGACCACAGCTGCTTTAGCATTAAGAAAATTGTGAAATGTTTCATGTTCTATTGTTTTTAACTCTCTGTCACATTTAATTAGTATGATTACAAAAAGCAGTGTAACTGCAAATAGAAGATGGAGCGTGTGACTTCAAGTGATGGCCACACAGAAAGATAAGACATTGGTTGACGTAAACAGGCGGACAAAAGAGGACAGGCAGGAAGGATGATCCAAATCAGGAGAGAGGCAGAACAGGCAATTAGCAGGATGGAGGTGTGAGGGCATGGGGTTTCCTTTCATGGCCTCGTCAAATTAGAGGGGAGAAGTGGTGACAAAGAAATTAATGAGGTATGATGAGGAGAGAAAGAGAGAAAGGTGGAAGTCAAGATCTCTTATTAGTCCATTTGTCACTGAACAGTGTGCCTGATATCAAGTACAGGCTCCTTAATCCAAGAGAAGTTAAAAAAGCATGAAATACAATGAGGACGAAAGAAGACATAGAAAAGGCGCTATCAACCTACCTATACATGCTATACTTGGCAACATTTTAGCTCAATGCAGCTGTCTGCACACCCCGCATAGTGGTTGCAGTTTAACTTTTTGTGCTCGCAACTCATTCCTCAACAAGCCATGCAACAGGTCTGTGAGGTTGCGTGTCAGCACAGTGCTGCTTTGAGCTACAGGCTAAAATAAACATGCTATTGTGCTCTGAATGACAATAATAACATACACCATCTTAACATTACGGGGGAGGTGGGTTTCCTGGTACTTTAACTCATTATTCTGGACGGACCTTTAAACCTTTGTTAAATTACAGGATGTAGTCTGTGATAAACTGGTGTATGTGAGGTGATGATGTTAAATACTAGTGGCATAGGCTATTTTACCCTATATATTACACACTATATAAAATCAGTCACAACAGGATCAATTAACAAGGATACAGTACTCACTTGCACATTATAACAGCCTATTTTATAGAGTTTATGGTGTGGTTTATAGTGTTTTTCCATGGCCTTATTGGTTCTCAAAGAGGCCATTACTGTATGTTGGTGTTAATGTATCGGCATCCACCAGACTGGCAGAAACATTTTCGTCTTTTACACAAATGCTGAATTTAATACTAAGCTCATAAAATGCAGGAGAAGGGCATAAGATGAAGATCCACTTAAAAAAAAAATCAGGAAGCATCCACCCACTGACCAGGGCAGGAAATACATCCTGTTGGAATTTTGTGTGAAGTTGTTAGCATGGTAACTTTTTCTAATTAGCACTAAATACAAAGCAAAACTTTGCATGTGAACAGAGTAGTGAATTACATGTATTTAAACTAGTAGTTTAACTTCAATCAGCTGTAACCTACTGGTAGTTCAACAACATTAATATGTGCATAGTGTTTCAAATATTTAGCTTCACTACTGTAATTGAACCTCACTTGACAATGCATTCATCAGGAAGCCAACATCACACAATTAATGTTTGCGTAGTACATGTGCAAAAACCAAGGTCAGGTGTTGCTAAGTGCTCACATAGTGACAGCGTCATCATGAATACACCTCCTGAGTCTCAGCCTGAGGAAGAATCACCATGGTCAGATTTAATAAGTTATTGTGTAAAAAATCCAAAGCTGACATTGACACTTTCTCATGAATAGTGAGGTATTTTAGTTTTGTGGTTTATGTTATAACCTGTGAACAAGTAGGTAAGCATGTGACTTTTTTTGTAGGCTGTTATATTTTGTTATAGTTTCATTTCACTAATTTTTTTACAAAGTAGTTTGAACTACATTTTCTAAGTAGCAAAACCAAACTTCTGGCCCAACATATGCCTGGTTCCTCGACCTGAGTCTGGACCATATACTTCCACATCTGGGATTACAGCTGTTATCCTCTGGTGTAGGCTGATAGCTGCAAGATTTTCGATGTGTTTGCCAGAACAGGTCCAGTTGTGGAAGTAACATCTGATAACTGGGCAGACTGGGCCACAAGAAAACATGCATGTGGCAAGTGCAGGCCATTTTGCAACCTGGGTAGCTTTGCTTTAGTTCAACTTCTTCCAGTGTAAAGTAATAGGTAGCTTGCAAAGCTAAGCTTTTGAAGTTGCTTCCTCAACACTGCAAGTAAACCAAAGTACTTGACAATTTTAATGATGCGGCTATATGTTAATGGATCACCAAAGTGATTACCGTTCATCTCGAGAGGAGCAATCCATCAAATTCATGTTGAGACATTTGACATCACTAAAGCCATCACTTGCATGGCTAGAAAACTTGCCCATGCTCTCAAAATAACAATTATTCCAGTAATAACACTGTAAAAACACTGCATCACTGCAGCCTTCACTTGTGGTCCATACAACAACAAGCTTTCAGATGAACACAAAGATTACTGATTACATATGTAGAGATGTATAACCATCATTGTAATCCTACCTCCAAGTGATGTTATCATGTCAGTCTGAATGCCCTTAAAGGAGTGTGGATTGACTGAATGTGGTAGGAATGTGAGGTGTTGAGCGACAGTGTTAGAGACGAGACAGATGAGGCAAACTCATTTTGAAGTTGTGTGACCTGGTGGGTTCAACAGACAGCCTGGATGCATCTGGGACCAACAGAAGATTGAGCTGAGGTGGTCAAATATATTTTTCAAATGCAATATGTCATACTCTGGAGAAATGATTTAATTTTCAATTACATTACATACATTTCCCCTTTTTAACACAGTCAGGGTTTTGCATCAGCTCTACTTAACATGTAGTCAGTTGTGTCAGTTTGTGTCAATGTCAGTTTTTGCATATGATGTTAGTTAGCACCCCTTATATACAGTATGATAATGATATAGTAATATTTAGGAAGCAGGCCAACAGAATGATTGGACAAAAGGGTCGCAGAAGAATAAAATATATCAGGCTTTGTCAGTACTTGTATTGTATATTGTATTTCATGTGTTGACACCACAGAATATCTATTTAAATAGAAAAAAGTGGCTACTGCTGGAGCCAGGGGAGTGTTAGCATTTCAAAAGAAACTCTCCATTTTCTGTTACTTAATCAATTTTGTCGTGAATATAAAGTGTATCCATTGTGACAATTGATCTATATGTAACAAAAATCGGTTTAAAAATGGGTTTAATTGGGATGCAGCTGCAGGCCTGGGAAGAAGCACCTGAGGCAGCAAAATCTGGATGCTACTTTTTCCTTCCGTGGAATTTTTGAGGGTGTTATTTACAGACCCCCCCTTAGCTTCAGCTGAGAAAAAAATGAGGCATGTGTAGAGATTATATTTAGGCTTATAGATTTCTACACCTAGATTGCAGATTTACACGTGGATCTTTTTCTTTTCTCAGCTGACCCTAAGGAGGCTCAGTACACTTGTCATTGATGATGCAAAATGATTTAAAACCCAAACAACACAGTAATGTAGTACCAATGTCTTCTAGGGATGGTAAGGCTGGAATATATGTTGTATTTATTCAGTATTCTAGTGCATATTTTTATATACAAAGCTAGATACAGCCTACTGAAGTCTAATTCCTGGTCTTCACCAGGAATCATTGAGTCAAGCCACTGTCAGTATTATGTCCATGGAAATTCAGCTGGCTACACTAAAGTGTTCAGTTGTCTTAGTGCAGTTTTTACAGTGAGAGATGAGAGTTGATGATTCTCTCAAACTCTAATGCGAACCAAACTACCAGACCACAACTAGCTGAAAAAGAAAGGCCTCTGTCCTGTTTCAAGCGGAGTTTGCTGCACTTTGTTTGTGGTGCAAAAGCAAAGCAGGGCATCCACAGGACTGCGTATTAAGTCAATATGTGATTTTTGCATGAATTCAAAAGCTAAACTAATGATCTGCTTATAAAGAAAAAAACACAACAGGATCATACTCCTGTGAAATGCAAACATTGTGTCTATTTTAAGTTTGGAGGTCATCAGACTGCATCCAGGAGAGGGCCCTGGTTTGTGGTGGGGCCAGTGGAATATAAGATGGTATCATCAGCATAGAAGTGGACATTGCAGTGCTCATGGCAAATAAACATTATTTCTGAATAGAGTACATGGTTGGGGGCCTCAGTGTCTGACATCTGAATTTAGCGCTCACTACAGAGTCAGCTGAGTACAGAGTAGTGAATGAATGCTCAGCTATAACCCAATGTCATGGATGCATATGTGTCACGCGGTGTGGTCAAGTTGGGGTTTTGTCCTGTCTCCATGTCTTGTCATTTCCTGTTTTATTTTGAAAAGTAGCTCTCCTCTCGTTTCAGGTCACTTGCCCTTCCTCATGTGTCACTTGTCGGAGTGTCTTCCATGATTCCTGATTGTGTCCACCTGTTTCCCATTGCCCTCATGTGTCTGCCAGTTATCACAGTTCTTGCCTTGTCTCTGCCGTTTGTATTTATTCCTTACCTCCATGCAAGTGATTTTTTGTTTGTATTTTCATAGTATAGAGTAATCTGTTTTGTCAAGTTTATTGCAGTTTTTGTAGCCTCCTTTGGAGTGAATTTTTGTTGGTTTTTTCCTTTTCGTTTCTGCAGTTTTGTCCCTCCATTTGGAGTGGTTTTTGTTTATTAGATTTTTTCCCTGATTGGTTTCGTCTTGTCTAGATAGCTTAAGTTCCATAGCTGGTTTTATTTGTCACTCTCTGCCGAGGTTGGAATCTAAGCTTAATAAAGTCTGCTTAATTGGTCACTCTGCATCTGAGTCCTCTTTAAAGTCCAGGCCTGACAATATGATATCAAGTGATACTTGAATGGAGAAGTATGTAAAGAGAGGTTCATATCATATGGAACGTATATATATATATATATATATATATATATATCTCATATTGTATACCTCATAATATCCTAAAAGCAGGCAGATGAAATGTAGCTGAAAATTATAGCATAATTATAGCACAGAGGATGTAGATGTTGACAGTAATACTGTAAGTGATTTAATGGCCCTGCTTGTCAGGATGGTGATGATAGCAATAAAGAGAATAAAAAGGAAAGTTCACTGCTGTTCAATTACCATTAAATGCTTTTGTTAGGTTCATAACCTCGCGTGCCTGTTCCACATTGATTTTATGTTTGTTCAATTTTATGTGACGCAGCACAAAAAACAGTGTGTGGTTCGTTGTGTTATATTTGTTTGTTTTCATTTGTTTTAATCCCTCACTGTGCTTTACTTCAAGGAACAATGACTTCATAATTACCATAATTCTTTAAAGGATGTTTAAAACTGGTGAGAACAACCTTCTGTTTTGCATTATATTTTATGCTCTGCCATCCCTTTTCTCATGTGTAGCGTTAACGCCATATTTTAGAATTTACTCTCGTTGAAATGGGGCACCAGTCCTGTAGGAGGACAACAATGAATTACTTCATTGCCAAATTTCTCAATCTCATATCGGAAGCCATGACTTCTCGATTCAATGGATCTCCAGTCTCTACGTCAAAAGAATACAACAGGACAACAACTGGGTGTAAATAAAGGAGTTTATTTAACTAAACTACTATCTACAGAGTAAATGCAAGGTGTAATAATCATAAAGATGAAAATAATAATGAAATGAGCAGTGTGATGAGTTGGCAATGGTGGGAGAGGATATGTTATGGCTATACACTATGGCTATACAGCTAATGATACTACATCTACGAATTAGGTTTGATGATTAAATATTGCTATATTTCGACATCAACCCAGTCATGAGCAGATGTTAAGACCGGCCTACTGTGAGTTGCGCTGTAGCCGAAGACCCTCTGCTGGAACCCAGGTGGCTGTGGTTGCCGTGGTAACCTTGGAGACGCGGGATCGAGGTGGATTCTCCTGGAGGCCGTGTCCCGTTATCACGATGACGGATTCTGCCGGTGTCTCAGCGGTTCAGCTCTGGTGGAGTTTGCCAGGAGACTTTCTGTCTCGGGCACTCTTGATTTCTGATCGGCTTCTCTGCAGGTGGTCGTGCAGATGTTATCTGCTGGTGTCTCTTGTGGGTTGATGCGAAATAAACTTTAATGGTCTTCACTTGGGTTGGATAACTTAAGAGGAGACTGGCGTTGACCAGATGACTCTAAAGTTGTCAAAATCTTCAAAAAGAAAAACTTGATGATGATTAAAAGTTACAAAATTACTCTGAGGCACTTCTGTTGCTTTGGTTCAGTTGGTCTTGACTTGGCTTATAAAAATAAAAGATCGCGCATGTAGACAAAAATCATGTTACTTGTAGCTTGTGGCAAAGAAAATTAAAATGAAAAGTGCAAAAATGACTAAGAGCCATGAGTTTGTGGCGAGCAGCTTACAGCTAAGAGTTACCATGGCTACAGAGCCGGGCTTTGAGCCGGGACTCTGAACTTTGAGCAAAGATCTCAGCTTCTAGTTTCTGCATCGTTTCTCGCTTCTCGCATCTCGTATCTTCTTGTCATCTGGGTTTCTCTGACTTTTCTTTCTCTTCTGGTTGTCTTCTGAACTGATTTTCGGACTGTGTGAATTGATCTCGACTGTTTTATCCCCTGGGGGGCGTGTGCATGTTTCAGGGGCGTCCAATCTTCTCCTGTGTTTCCACTTGGAGAAGAGAGTAATTTTCCACTGAACTTTGGAATAATTTAAATCTAGAGTTTACTTATAAACTTGCACATCCTTCTTCCACCATGACCACAAAACATTCAGTGAAATAACATAGAAAACTACTTGCACTAATAATGGCAGAGAGGAGTAATAGCAGTGTTGATTTCATATTACATCCTTCAAACCAGGAATTAATTATGATACAAGTGGTTAATTGGTCAATCAACAATATAAACATTTCCCAAAGCTAATGGTCTATACATATGGATTACACAGCAGTTCCTTGACTGTGATGATAATAATATGCACATGCTGGATGTCATGTAGTGTGTTACTTTGTGTGAAGGATGCTGACAGTATGGTCACATGAAGGACATTGTCTTAAAATCTACATGTTACGTTTCAGACCCTCTATGGGATAGACGTTTGGGATTAAACTATTGCATAGGAACATCTCATGAGTTACAGAACAGCTAGATATTTAATTTTACATTCTTCCTTAGATCTGTGTCTGTGAAGAGTGTTCTGCTGGTCACTACCCAGGATTGGAATGTGGGTTGTAGTTTATGATTCTTATCTAGAGAGGGACAGAGGAAGAGAGGTTGGTGTGTGTGTGTGTGTGTGTGTGTGTGTGTGTTCATGCATGGCACAGACAGAGCAGGATTCACACCTTAGTGTTAATCAGTCCTTTTGTTGTTACTTGTCCTATACAAGAAACAATCAAATATCATTAGACAAAGTCTTAATGTTACAAACTGGAGATTTTGCCTATATTCTCCAGTTGTCTGTTGTCCATTGGTTGATCCTCTGGAGCTGACCCTTTGACCTTTGGTCTGGTTCTGTGTCGTTCGGACATGCTAAAAGCATGGTCTGTTTGTGGAAGAGGGGTCCTTTGTCTCTGTTTCCTATCAATTTGATAGTTTGATGGTGGGAAGAGTCGCAAAGTGTCAATTGTGGGTCTGTAACTCTGCATGTCCTTATAATGAACTTCCTTAATAGCTTGTGACTGATGCCATGCCACGTATGTACGCTACACATGAGGAAAAAAATATCTTTTGGATTTATCTTTATTGATTTAAAAGCAGAATTTAATCTATTTTTTATTAATATTACAGGCCAAATCTAATATTTGTGAATTGTGACATCAACTGTCTTAAAACACCACATTGTAGCGAAGCCCTCTTTGTTCAGTTGGTACATCATGATTTGCTGCAAACCTTGGTAGGTAACAAATGAAGAAGGAAATAACCATTTTATGTTATTTAAAAAATACTTTTTTCAACCCACAGCAACCTAAACATGTACTCATTTCATTTAATTTCTAACCGTTATTGTCTGTGGTCATATTAGAGAATATAGAAATGCTGCCCTTGAAAACATATTTTCCATGCAATAAAATGTCTCTGACACAAGGCTACCTCTTGCAGAGACACAGGCAGACAAGTGATGAGAAAACTATTCCCTGTGGACCTGTTGGCACATAACAGTACAACAGTTAGAGATCTTATATTCAGGTGTAACAACAGACGATCAAAAAACCTGGAATGAATACAAATGATCTTGTTGATCTTGCTGAGTGTTCCTTGGATTCACTACAAATGCGAGCAAAGCTGGATTGTCTGGACGCCTTAGATGGTGTTTCATTATCATTTAATTTTTTAGCAGCAAGTAAAAGGATTGACATCAGAGAAATAACAAGCCTGAAGGCAAAGTAAATGGAACTTCTAATTGCAGAAGCTTTACACATTTGAGGCTGGTCCATGAGGCCTTTCACAGCAGTTTATTGTGTAATCTTGAACATAGTGGGCCTTAAAAGTGTGTCAGGTGCCCAAATCAGTTCCTTTGGCTTGGAAAATGAAACTGAAACACCAAAGAGAGAAAAACTCAAATGCATGACTCAGAGACTGGCACAGGATTCAAAAGGAGTAGTCTTTTTCAAGACTTTAAAAAGTCTCTGGGAGGGGCAGCTAATAAGACACAGGTGAAACTAATCAGGGCGGGGCAGAGGATCACACCGGTGGGAGACACACAGGGGCAGGAAGTGAAGGACCTGGAACAAGAGGAGAGGTAAGTAACACAAAATAAAACAGGAAGCAATGAAATAAGGAATGAAATAAGGAAAACATAACCAAGAAAACAGAGGGGGTCATGACAGAGAAGTGGTTCTGAATTTTGTTGTTTTTATATGGAATTTTAAATACATTTTTTTTCCAGGTTTTGTGGAAATTTTGCAGATTTGATACAAGCTGGGAAAATGGTTGGACCTGTATATTTTTTTGTAATATGACTGTCAATTTCTGTCTGCCCTAATGTATGCATTACAGGAAACTTTAAGGTGGAATTACAACCAGATACTGGCAACAGTACGCTGTCCATTTTAGGACATTTAAGGAAGTACAGTACTACAACTACGTAACTGTGGCTTCCTGTTGGGCTGAAGTCTTTTGGGGGTCTATAAGGAATGATGCTGTCTCGTTTGATGTCTGAATTTGAAGTCTGGCGATGGGACAGACCGGGACATCTGTGTGTGTCTTTGAGGACAGGGCTTGTCCCAGAGATTTTAAACAAACACATGTTTCAGTTGGTCTCTGATTCCTCTGATGTGAAAGCAAGCAGCAATGAAAGCAAGATAAATTGTGGAGTCTTATCTGAGGAGTTGTGTGTGGTTGGTGTATGTGTAGATGTTTATGTATGTGTGGGGGAGGACTAATACGTTACAACACACAAGGAAAGATAAATAGAAAAGGAAAAAAATGTAATATAAAAGAAAAGGCTAAAGAAAAAATAAATAGGAAATATAGAACATAACAATAATAATCATGGCAATACTAACAGGAGGAGGTCAGCTGAGTCTTGTGCAGATAGAATTTGCAAAGCTTCAATCTCCGATCCCAGAGTTGAGGAAGAGGATGCACCTCGGAGGCAGTGGAGGAAGATCTATCTTACTGTTGATGTGTCTCTCCTAATAGGCTGCAGGAGGGGGGGAGAGGGAGGAGGGCAGCGGAAAGCAGAGACCCAGGAGGAGAGTTGAAAAGTGAGTGATTTCACACCACAAAGGTTGGATAGGAGCGCTGTGCCAGGAAGCGTGGGAGTAGGTTTTCAGGAGTGTTTTGTATTCAGTTAGAGCAGGTGTGTGCCAGTCCCACTGAGGTGCACTCTGAAAATTAATGTGTAGTGGAGGAGCTGCCTTTTAGTGATGTCGGTCACTGAGAAGATATTCCCTGCAGATTTGGGTGCATATATTGCCAATTGTTGCCAATTCACTGATGGTACAGACGTTGTAGTGTCATTTCTGGATTTCAATTTTTATCTTTTGGAGAGCAATTTTATTAGAGAGGTGATGTTGAGAATATCTGAAACTAATGCAGGGAGATCAAAATGACAGATTTTTGGGTTGATCTTTGTTTGAAAGGAAATTTTAACTGTCAGATATTCAATTCCTTTTTTTTAATCCAAGTGGGGTTTTATTTATTGAAAAAATGTATTATTATTCCAGGTGGGGATGAAAATTGATGGTGTGCGGTTTATCATCTTGTGGACTTTTCCTCAAGCTGTCAGAGTTGTTACTTTTGTTAAATAATGATGTTGGATGGACTGGCTGAGAAAGAAAATGGAAGACTCTAATTTGAATGTTATTGCACAAGGTTTGGTCTGTCTATCCACGTTTGTCTGACTGTGTGGAATGAGTGCAAGAAAATAATTGAGAAAATAACTGAAAAGAATGAAGACATTCTCACATACAAAACATTCACTCCCTCCATCTACATCCACCATATCTTAATAAACATACATACACAAGTTTATTTCTAAGTTTTCTAAGTTTAATAGTCTGATCCAATCCCTTCCTGAAAATACAATATTCAAGGATGCCACAGTTTGATCAGAGATTCAATGACATCTCGTGGAATGAAAATTTCACAGTGTCGGGGCATGCACCCTCAGATAGATAAGAGATAAGAACATTGTTAGTGAGCTATGACCTCTTCCTCCTATTGCATGTCTGTCATGTAAATTGTCTCATGACCTGTGTCGTAGTTTTTCTTGGGACCTCAGTAAACTTCAGGTTTTAAAGCTGCACCTCTTACAACTGAAGCTAAATCTGGTCCCCAATCTGACTGTTTGAGGTAGCACAGAATCCCTCTAAACAGGTGAATTAAAATCAACCATAGACAAGGACTCATTTCACACTCTGAGATTCTGAGAGTTTCACTCAATGCAAGATTATTTGCAACAAAGCATGTATACAAACAAACTCTGATCTATCCCGGTAACAGTTCAGTCCAGCCCCTCACAGGCACTTCAGATTAAAACAACTCAAGCAGACGTCTTACATTAAAAAAATCACCCGCAGACGAAGGGAAAACCTCTCCTTATATACTGACGTTTAGGGGGGTGCATCCGTGGAACTGTTGCTAGGGCCGTCTGGCTTCGATACAAAGAATTATTATATTTTAGTTTCTATATATTGCTCAA
>NW_019525242.1:3199433-3200271 GCF_002814215.2 Seriola lalandi dorsalis | reverse complement strand
ATATGTAATATTCCCTTATTCTGGGTTTTCCACAGCCATGACCGCCTTATACTTGTGTTTCTGTCAGTGACAGTTCCATCTCATCATCAGTCCAAGCGGGGAAATCTCTTCTCTCACTCTTTTTCCTTCAGGCCAACCCGAACTAAAATAAATGTGATTTATGTGATTTTAACTCCTGCACAAATGCTCTAATTACCGATTTAGTAATCACCACTGTTTCATCACTGTTTTCTTGGCAGGCGTCTTCACTGCACCAGAAACTACATCCACATGCACCTGTTTGTTTCCTTCATGTTACGAGCGGTCAGCATCTTTGTGAAGGACAAAGTCGTCCACTCCAGTGCTGGATTGCAGGACTTTGACTCTGCCCTGTTGGACAACTTAAAAACAGTTAGCATAGCATCACTGGACAAGTCTCAGTATGTAAGTACCAGCCCTTTTTGTTTTAATCTTTTTTGCTTACTGTCACAGCCAGAAACTATACCTTTGGCCATTAGGCATGAATTAAGAGTAGAGTTGGTGCTGTTAAGTGCTTTGTGTGGTCTCACTACAGAAACTTGCTTTTGAACATGTTAGAGTGACCCCCAAAGTTTACCAGTCAGACTCACTGAAACCGAGTAGAGTCCTGTCTGTGTTCTTGAATTCAGTTGTGCAGCAATTTGTCTGAAGAATAAAAATAATACACTGAGCAAAAATATAAATGCAACACTTTTGATTTTACTCCCATTTTCCATGAGTTGAAATAAAAGATATCAAGACTTTTTTCAAAGCACACAAAAGATACACACACACACACACACACACACACACACACACACACACACACACACACACACAC
>NW_019525242.1:3173770-3199413 GCF_002814215.2 Seriola lalandi dorsalis | reverse complement strand
GCCCGCCCTTCCTGAGTCTTACCAGGTCACGATGACCCAGATGAGGCATTGTTATTCTCAAACTGTGAGGTCTGGCATCATGGGATCATGTTTCTGAGAACTCCACTCATCCTGGTGCACTAAAAGTATCTCAGGAGAGCAACTTTAATTATCACAAAATTTAGCTTGAACAAATCCAAACATTTTTGGACAAACTTTACCGCTGGTGGTTCTATTACTTTGTCATTACCAGAAAACCTGTTCATCCTCTGGCGTCTGAGGTGTTGGGCCTCAGCTGACCTCATACGATTTAGCTGTTGCCAGAGATGAAACCCCAATTGTCACATATGCTTAGTCATCGACTGTCATAGTTGTCATTTTGGAAGTTACATATGCACAAGTGAATTTTATTCCTTTTCTGCACACCATATAATATGATTATATTATGTATTATAAGCATTATGAGAGATAATATAGTCCTGTCTCCCACCTACTGACCAAGGACACCCGTGTGTGCGAACGTGACCGGACACACATTGCTAAATTTGTCCTAATCAAGGAGCTCACATTTAGCATCCCCCAGTATTGTTACATCTTTATTCAGTTTTCCTGTTTTCTGCAACCTTTATACTATTTTTTACACATTCACACACCTTTTCCCTCCTTGGCTGGGTCTGGACAGGGGCACCTTAACTTACAAGTTATGATTACAAGAAATATGGACTAGTACAGTTATTACAACGTACAATAAACATCATGATTGCTGTTTGGTATTTTTTTGTTATTGACTGTAATGTTGTCTGAGTAGCTGACTGCATTGTATTTTCCTTTTCTGAACAATAATGCATTGCATTTTTAAAAACAAATGGCATAATACAGTAAAGTCCACTGAAGAATACTGTTGCTTTGTTACATTACACAGTAAAAATTGTTGTTCTTGGTTTCCAACACAGTAAAATAGTCATTCAGTTACAGTTTGCTGTAAATTTACCTCACTCAGTCAGACGTACTGTGAGAGGCAAACCACCAGATCAAAAGTTTCTTCAGCTGCTTGGCTTGAAATATTTGTGGATGCAAAAACAGAGGATATGGAAACAATGCTCCAAGTTGTTTGTGTTTTTTAGTTCATTCTAAATTGAGCAACACATCTCAGGGGAAAGAGCAGTCACAGCAGCATGAGTCACTTTTGGGTGAAATAAGAAGTGTTTTGGTGGTTAACTGATGTGCTCAGACGCCTGTTTCCAAAGCACAGTGTGTGAAGAGCTTTGGAAAAGTGAACATGATACTGTGACAAGTGTGTAAAAAAGCTGCAATTCACTCCCATGTTAATGAATTTGCTTTTAAGATATGACAACAAGGTTTTCACGGATGTGTGCGTGGTTTTAAATGATCAGTTGTGTCCTTTACAGCCCCAGTTTGACTGTACTTTTTTTCCACTATAACCTCAAAAGCCTTGATAAAACTCTCAATTCTCTTGCTCACTTCGCCAAACACAAAATGGTTTAATTAACTTGTACATTATTTATTTATTCTGCTGCATACGGACCACATAATACAGTGTGTATTATCTATGTATGAAAAAATAATCACTGAATGGGTTAACTTAACCCAGTGCCCATGTATAGAAACCACTCAAGACAAGGGGTTGTTGTGAACCAGAAACCCAACAGTAATATAGCACTACCAACACACTGGTAAAGTTCACCCAGTATTGTGTTGGTGTTATGTTCACCCACTCAATTTTAAATCCTGGGATTTTTTATTGTGTAATATACATTATTTTTTATATTATTCAGGTGAGTGCTTGTTTTAGTTTGCACAAATATTGAAATCTGTGGTTTGTTATCCAAGGCTACAACATATACACTACTGATGAGTTAAAAAGCAATTTACTTGCTAAAAATGTATCATGCTTGACAGACTGTCAGTCAAGTTATTAGTACAGTATAGCATGCAAGCAGTCAGACAGCCTCCACTGAGCCTCCTGCTGCTCCCTCTCCTGGGCATTGTGTAAGTACACTGTCACTATTACTGTAATGTAAGACTGTGGCGATAATAAACTCTGGTAACAGAGCAAGGCTCACAGCTTTCACAGTAATGCTGATACCAGCAGCCAATGTTATAGTAGCTTGTAAATGCTTCAGTCTTTTTTTTATGAATAATACATGGATAAATACAGGTCTGAGACCACTTACGGGAAAGTAGATTTATGATGCACATTTCATTAGCCATTACAGTAAACATGCTGCCCATACAACAAAACTAAAAGCAGACCATAACGATGTGCTGGGAAATAAAATATATACTGGATGGTGTCCGACAGAATAACATGACAGCATTCAGCAGACGTCAGACTGGCTGATTTTTGTGTTCATGGAAACAGTGAGGTGCACCGGCCTGCATTCATTTCCATAATTTAAACAACAGCATTGTATTTAGTGCTGTGAAATATTCAGTGGGTAAGACTTGTTCAAATATGACTTCATTCAGCTTTCATGAAATCCCAGGCAGTCAAGTGTTTTTCATGTTAAGATGGTCTGCAGGACATCAGAGTCATGAGGGAGTGGGGCTAATTTTAGCTATACATTATATACTGTTGGGTTATCACATTTTCACAAGATTATATATTTTACAAATGATCTGCCAAGTAACATGAAACTATATTTGTCAAATAAATATAGTGATAAGTACATTTTTTTTACAATACAAAGGAAGATGATTGGCAAGTAAACTGCTATTTGTCATGCATGCTATGGTTATAAAAAGCCTGTGATGAAAAATGCATTTGTGCTAATAATGCCATCCAGTTCACCACACAGGTGCAACTAGTGCAACAAGTGCAACTAAGTTCAACCCAGGAATGAGACAGTCTGGGTCTGCGAACTGAAAATGTTTGAATAAGGTGACGTACTATTTCTGAAAAAAGGTGGGACAGCTTCAGAAATGATTACCAAAACATGGCACATATTTTCATATTCTCAGTGGCAGCCATGCTGCGTCTTCAGTGTCATTATCTCCCAAGTTCAAATCAGAGTTGTCACACTTGCTTTAACAGTCAGGCCTGATGATACAATAGTT
The DNA here is from genome assembly GCF_002814215.2 of Seriola lalandi dorsalis. Classification (NCBI taxonomy): domain Eukaryota; kingdom Metazoa; phylum Chordata; class Actinopteri; order Carangiformes; family Carangidae; genus Seriola; species Seriola lalandi. The sequence goes on along the minus strand of NW_019525242.1, from coordinate 3,196,356 downwards.
TAAGTGAAAGTCAATGAGGAAGGCTGAACTTTGAACCCTGCTGGATGAATAGTTATTACAAACAGTCATCTCCTGTGTTTAGTGTTCAGTCCAATTTGATTCTCTCCGTGTCTGACAGTTGTGAAGGAAGTAAATTATAACTTCTTTTTACTCTGTTATTTGTCCTTGTCCCTGTAGTTCAATAAACTACACCTTCACCTACACATCTTGCTTTGTCCCTCTTAGAGTTAACATTATGATTATGATTGATTGGACAGTTGAAAAATCCCACTGTTCATATGTTTAGTGTCATAACCTCTGACATCAACACTGTAGAATCATAGGAATTTTACAGTTGTATTTTTAAATTGTGCTGCAAGCCATTTAGTACACTGTGCAAGATGTAATGACTGAAATAGCATGAACCTTATTTTGGAGGAATACTATGTGTCAGATCAAATTATAGAGTTGCAGCATTTTTCCAGTGTGATGCACTGCCTAGGGATGAGAGCAAAGCTGCAAAGGAAATTTGAAATCTGTATGTTGTTTCTCTAATATGCATCTTCTATGGTGGTGAGTTGATCTGTTGTAAACATTTTTCATTTCTAGGTTTGATCAACAAAGGTTATATCATCTAAAAAGGTATTAGATGAGCTGGTCACGGCATGTTAATGTCATATATTCCCCCATCCATTTTCTCTCCGTGTTCCTTTCATACATACACGTCTGCGATTACTGGCTTGGCAGCTTAAGAGCTGAGCTTAAGAGGTTTTCACAATGGAAGAAAAGTTTAGCAACATGCCACAATTGGATAATTTATATGACCACAAATCAAACTCCATGCTGGGAAGTGAGCTCGCAGGAATTACTGCGCTCTACCTCAATCCGCTCCTCTCTCGTCTCAGAAGTGAACCAGCACTTCATTTGGAGGAAAAATATGCTCAAGAGCTTGTCTGTAATAGTTACGCCTTCGTTGCCAGGTATTATTTTTAAATATGAGGCAGTAAGTAAATATTTTGCTCAGCTTTAAATTTAATTTACTGCAAGACAACACCACTTAAGGTGTGCGAAACGAGCCATGTTTCCAAACAAGGTAAACACGCACAGTACACAGTTCTTTCACAAAAAGACCCCTTCACTTTTTTCACATTTTGCTATGTTGCATCCTTATGGTAAAATCTTTTCAATTCCTTTTTTCACTTATCAATCAGTCAAATACCCCATAACAACAAGGCAAAAACTGAATTGTATGAAAATTTATTAAGAAGCAAAAACTGAAACAAGAGTATTCAGATCTTTTACTCAGGACTTAATTGAAGCACTTTCTGCCCTACAGACCCTCTCAAGCTCTGGCAGGTTGGATGGGAAATGTAATTTTCAATTCTCTTACATCCACCTGCTGCTGGTTATGATGTGCAAATGCTCTGTCTCATAATGTTTAGTCCCCTCTCCTCACATAGATTTGGTCTGGCCTGGTTGGGAGGAAACCTATAAAGAGGGGACAGAGGTCTTGGATCTCGCTCTCTTGCATCTTCCAACCACTTCAGCATTTATGTGTTAGGGCTCTGATTTCTGGTTCCTTTTGTTGTGGTGATGGGTCCAGAAGGACACCAGATCCTTGTGGGTTGGTCTGAGGCTTCCCTTCTTTTTGTTACTTTTGGCCAGCCCATCACCCTTCTGTTGTTTGTTTTTGTTTTTGTCTTTTTTATAACTGACTCAAATACCAAGTCATGCGTGTCCTTGTTTGCAATTTGGAAAGTCAAACATCAGTATTGTGGTACACATATCTCCAATGTGAAAGCAAGGTTCAATGATAGCATAAATGAAGCAACATCCTTTGAAACAGAGGGGCTTTTGAGAAAACAATGATGAAAATACACTTAATTGAAGCTGCCGAGGGAGGTGAAAAGAGAGAACCTTAACTATATTGGGAATCAATATAGTTGAGGACAGAGGACAGAGGACTACATACAACAACACATTCAACACAGTGATAGTAATGGCAGTGCGGGAGCTAAGTGGAATTCTTATAGAAACGTTCTTAGATGAGAACGTTTCTTATTTATCTCAGCCCTACTATGTTAGAGTGCAAGCATCTCCAAAGATATGTGTAATTGCCTGGTGAAAGCAAGCAGCCACAAGCAATGAAGCTTTGGGTCTGGACTGAATGAGCTTTAGAGAGGCTTTACAGAGGGTTTCATATAAGGACTTGTACTGGGTTCTCACCACTTCATGTTTCATCAGGGTAGATGAATCGCACCTGCCCAGGCAGTCGCTCCAGCACTGTAAGGATGTCTTTGTGGGATGCTGAAGAGAACTCATAGAAATATAAGAGGATGACCTTTTCCACTAAATGAGCAGAGAAAAAAATGAGCACTTGGTTATAAAATCATACAATAATCACAGGCTATTCAAACTATTTTCCATGTGAGACAGTGCATCCTCCTTCTATTTCTGCAAAAATGCATTCAAAGTTTTTTCCTCTCTCCATGTCTCCCCTCTCTACTGTCATGATGCTAATACAAGTTCTGAGGTGGTTTTTTTTACACTCATCACATAATGGGTTAATGCTGGCCAATAAATGTCAATTTGACAGCTGCATGTCATCAACAGCTACCGTTTGAACAGGACACTGCTCAGTGTGATGTGCTGGCATGTGCACTAAATGCATTAGCTCATCAATGAGTCACCAGGGAGGCACTGCCCATGTGTGCATTGTGCTACGACTTTTGATTTTCTTGGCAACCTAAGCTCCATCAGCTCATTCTTGTCTTCATCCAATCATAACTTGAGTCGCTCACCTTAAGCCAATCACAGTAAGCTGTCAAACTTCAAAAGTATTCTGTCTCTCTGCTGTCATTTCAGCACCATGACGATTTTGCAACCCCTACACCACCTCAACTGTGGATGCCTGGCAATTTCCAATCATACCCTTCAATCGCAAGTTTCCCTTTCATGACGTCTTCATGAAAGGGAAACTTCATGAAAACCATCAAGCTCCATTCTTCATCACCATCACCAACATCTAAGGCTCTGGGGGAAGTTTCCTGAATATTAGAAGCACCTTTTTCCTAGGACCACTTCACATGGTGAGCTACTTCCTGTCTGGGCCTAAGCACCAAAATCTCCTGTTCATAATACATTTAATTTTACTTCAAATTTCCCGATTGAAATGCTTGTTCTGTGACTTGAATTGGGCTGCTGCTTTAGCCTGCCTTGTCAGCACCATGGACAGCTCCTTCAGCGCCACTGCCACCAAAAACACTGAATGAAAAGAATACACTGTAAAAAAATATACTGTAATGATTGGATTAAACATGGGGCTGCCATGGAACTGCAAGTTGAACAGAATTTTATGAATCCTTGGGTCAAAACATATTAGTTGATCGATAGTAAAACTCTTAACAATTATGTTGGTTCAGCTCCATCTGTTTCTTGAAAATGCCCAATTAAACTAAGCAGTTGTCCATCAATAGAATTTTGAAGTCTATGCTCTTTGTTTCATCCATTACAAAAAAAAAAAAAAACTTAAAAAATACAATACAAATTCACACAGTAAAAGTAGTGGCTGGTGATTTTTCTTAGATGGATGGGCAACAGGTAACGAAACTTCTGCTTTGTTGTCAGGCTTGGTGAACTCACCTCTGATCCCAACTAAGTAATGTCTTGTTAACGCATGGAACCTGCTCATTTAATAATAAAATCTAAGTTAGCTTTTATCTGTTAAATTATTCAATTTAATTGAGTATAATTCTCACTTTTATCAGTTAAGTATGTGACACTACACAGCAGACTGGAGTCTAGGCTGACAGTGAGAAGCAGGCATGTCATGGATGGGGTCCAATCACAGGAAAATGACTGAAGTCATTATTGGTTCTTAAATATATGGAACTAGTAACCAACAAATTATAAAATATCAATTATGTAAAAATGTTGTATTGGTCTTCATGGCTCTGGAGACCAAAAACAGATCTACAAAGACAGCTAGCTGCTTTTGCGCCAACCACTGGACGTGTAATTAGCCAAGGGTTTGCTAATAAGTTTGTTATATCAACTTTGTAAGGTGATTAAAGTCTTGTGTTTACTGCTTGTTTCCACTGCTTCCAACCAAGTTGCCAAAAAATAACTTAATGTAGGTTTATTATCATTGCCTATCACATATATTATCACAAACATATTTACCTTTACCTCAGTGATGCATAACTTTAAGCCTTGATAAAATTTAAATGAGGGAGTTCTACAAAATTTTACCCCCTGTACAGTTGTCATGAAGGGAGAGGTTAGCTATAGAGACCAAAATCGTTTTTGTACCATGTTTACATCTGCTGTAAATTTAGGAATTTTAATAAGGATAAAATATGTAAAATGATAATTCAAACACATCTCAATTAATTTCACATCCTATAGGCTGTTTTAGGGGTAAAAACGACGCATGGGAACCGCTGGGTGCCCCCTCTGCACGCGTCATGAATTACTGCGCGAGGGGATCACATGGTGTGGAGTGATACAAAGAAGGTAGAGGCAGCTTTTACTCACCGCGCAACTCTGTGGTAGAGAGTACTCACACATTGAGGGGATCTTTGACGGACAAAAGTTTTCATTACGTGAATGTGAAGCCACGTCACGGCACTCTCCAGTGCCCGCCTGCTCCCAGGAGCCAGAGCCAGCGATATAACACGGTAGCCTGCTCATTTCTGAGGATTTGTCCGAATGCGCGCGAGGAGGGTCTGGATGGGAAAGCCACGTGGAATTTGAGATTTGATGAAGCCCACTGCCGCATCATCCCCCTCTGTGCTGGACAACTTGCGATAAAACTTTCAAAAAATGTGAAGCTCTTATCCACTGATGCGCCGACAACAGAGGCGATGTTTATCTAAAGCATGAGGTTGCGAGAATTCAAATGAACGTACAGTGTTATTTTTACACTGTTGGAGATGAAGGCAGATAGAGGAACTATGAACTTACTCTCCTGGATATTGCTCATAAACTTTTCCCTTTGCTGGACATCGGTTGACGCACAGGTGAGGAAACATGGTTTATTATAGCAAACTGTGCAAACTGAGCAGTCGCTATATTTTTGCTGAACTGAAGTCATACATGTGAATAATAATAGTAATTCCCTCTTGAATTTCCCCTCTCAGTATATTGAGATAAGAAAAAAAAAATCAATTAGCCTGTAGAGTCGCAGAAAAGAGAAAAAAAAAATATATATATATAATATAAGCATTAACATGCAGCAACACGGCTCACTTCATCTCAGACTATACAGATACAACAGTCAAGCCATAAAGAACTGACATTTCTTTTACAGTGTAGGCTACACGTTCATCTTTTGTGCATCATTCCTCAATAGAAGGCTACTACAGTGTTGCTGAGGTGTTTGCCCCTGAGATGCAAAAGCAAAGAGAAGTGGTCTATGTGAAAGTCAAATGGGTATGAATCATAAGTTTTATCATGTATTGACTTTGTAACCACTACACGTTTTTTACTCTGTGCATTGCACATGTGGGATTCATGGAGCTGAGGGAAGTGAAAACATCATGCTAAATGCATTTCAGATGTTCTGAGGAGGCCCTCTCCCGCTTCACATATTAAAGTATACAAAGCTTATAGATAAGTTTCTGGCTTTTTCCAATTGGTCAATATTAGGTTGTTTTTGACAAATGGCTAATCATGTTTCAGTTTATTGTCTCTGGAAAATCTATAAAAGCTGAGAGATTTTCCTCCCTGAGACATTTCCTTTTGGCTCCTGTAAGGTATTGTATATTTCTTTCTAATCCTCAATCCATTGTGGGCTTATTGTGCTCAGAGGGTTTTCAGACAATTTCTGTAACATCATCACCAGGGAACATAGCATATGAGTCATTTTGTACTATATTCTTCTCTGATAGTTTCTCCACGTTTTTATAATATAACCTGTTGATATCTAGCCAACATTGTTCTCTTTTTGTCAGTTATCATAGAACCATTGCAACACTGGCACTGCAGAAAGTCTGTGTGTGTTTATTATGAGCTGGACCTCTCAGGAGTTAATTTGAGGAGTTGTATTAATAGGCTAACCAGTTTGTGTGCCAGTTTATCTCACACTCTGCCAGTACTGGATGCTGTACATATCACTTTATATCTGATAGGTCTTCCCAGCATCAGATGGGAGTTTATAATTTCTCTTTAAGTGATATGTGGTGAAAACCCCTACAAAGAGTGAAACCAAACAGCTCCTCTGAGAGAAAAAAATACTTTATTCTTGCATTATTAGATTTCAAATGGTTTGTTTTGAATGGTGGCAGTGATGAGCTGCAACAAAAAGGTAAAAACACCTGAAAGATTGTAATGTGAGCCTTTGGTGGAGGAAACACCTGCCATCAGACTTGCAGGATTATTAGTCACTAACCTTTCAAGAGTCAGAGTAGTCAAAAGTGAAGTGTAATCTCAGGCATGGTTGTCAATGTGTCACTATTTTGAATTGAATCCTGGAGAGTGTTCCTGCTTTATCAGCACCATGGACAGCGCATTCAGCACCAAATCCACTAAAATGAATGATAATGACATTAAAAAAAGTGCAAGGATTCAAATTGCAATGTTGTGGCAGCACCACTCATGTTAAACTGACTGTTAGGATTAATAGCAAATAGTTTTGAATAATTTTGAATAATTTTGAAAAAACCATATGGTGAATTTAAGTATTCTTGTTTGTCTAGTTTTTTAAAGCCCCAATTATCAGAATCAGTAAAAGAAAATCAGACAGTCCACTGCTAGTATGTCAGACATGGTGGTGACCCCCTAAAAGAGGTAAAAACATGTCATTGTATAATTTGCACTCTAGATGCAGGGATACTTCACAGTTTTTTCAATAGAGGGCTGTTTCCAAATGTTTCTGGTGAATTGCACTTTTGCCTGATATTCAGACAGAAGAGCACTTTTGTTGCACTTGTGTTCATGTTTTGTTTTATCTTAACCAACCATTCGAGAGTGAGGTAGTATCTCTTCTGCTGACATCACTTCCAGTTGACACGATAGCTGTGGTAGGGGTAACAGTAGGCAGTAGGCAGAGATAACTGTTTAGGGTAGGGGTAAAGATTAGGCTCAGGTTAAGGTAAAGGGAAACAGACTTCGCTTTGCCCAGAATCTAATGTTACTTCTGAGTCCTCTAATCTAATGCCAAACTTAGTGGTTCCTGGGATCAATCAGTTTTTCACACTGATTAAAAAATTAGTTCATTTCAAAGTTGTTATCTCTGTAATTCCAATTACAGCAACCTGTACAGCTGCATCAGTTTCATTCTTGTCTGTGTGTTTTTCCTGGATTTAGCAAGGTAGATAGCTAGCTCAGTGGGTACAACACAAGATCTATTTGAATCATTGAACAAAGTGTGGATGTGGGTAGCGATTCAGAAGCCTTGAGTTATAATAGATAAAGCCTACCTAGTTTGGCTGGCTGAGTTGGTCATTTACATACAGTGTGTGAGCCTGCTTTGTGATGAATCATAGCACTCCTATGCAAAACAAATGTGGGAATCTGACTATTTCAGTTCAGAGTGTGTTCACCGGAAATTGACCTGTCAGTGTATGAGTATGTTGAGTTGCAAAACTTTAAAACAATACAACAGATGCAATTTTAAGTGACAGTCCAGAGCCGGAAGCTGCTTTCTACCCCTTGCTGAGTAGTGACACAAATATATGGCTTTTAACAGTTTTCCTAATATACTGCCTCTGAACCCTGGTGCTGTGACAGCTTGAATCACTGCTGCAACAGCTTCTTGGTGCAAGCCCTGTGTCCTTTTCATACCAGCATTTGCACTCATTGCAACTAGCTGCATATTTCTAGCTGTCAATTTTCTTTATTCTTTTTGTTGAAAAATTGTTAATCCTCTTAGATGGGGCTTCTTCTTGACCTTACAGACACCGTGCATATGTTATGTGTTATATGTATAGGTTTTATTTTTCTGATGATATGATGAAAAAGAGTTGGGGTGGAAATATATACTTCTGACATTTAGACATGCTCTTGGCTCATTAGTAAGCATACAGACATGAAATACATCGGAATTAGCACCTTGACACATTTGACACCTTTGAAATTATAGTTGTGCTCTTGCCTGCAGGCTTCATTTGCCTATGAATAGATCATAGAAGAGGTGTAATTTCTAAAGTAACACTTTGTGATATAACATCTATATGGTAAAGAATTTAAATGCAGAGTACTTTGAAATGTTCAAAACATTTGAATCGTACTTGACACTGGTTTTACATGCTGTACTTGTACTTATAGAATCAGTTGGAGAAGATTCCTCCTCAAAGATAGTAAATTGTAGGGAAACATTTTCCAGAATGTGGAGTCACATCAAATGTTGACTGATTTTTTTAAAATGATGTTGCTGAAACCGAAAGTTACCGAAAGTTACCGAAAGTTACAAGCTTATTGCACACCACCTCTTTTTATGTAATAGTATTGAAAATAAGTCAGCAAGGGCAACCTCTTTACAGACACAGCTTATCCACGTCAATGTTGACATGTTGGGGTAATTCAGACTGCCAGATCAGCAAATGTATTTCTGTGGGAGAGAGGCAAAGCTAATGAATTGCAGCTGAAAAGAGATGGCGATCCTTGATGTCTGTGAATACACACCATAGATTACTGTCAGGAAACAAAAGCTCACCTTCAACCTCTGTAATTAAAGCTTTAGTCCTGACTCTCTCCTCTCTTCTCCTCCTCTCTCCTTATCTCTTTATGCAACCCTGTCTTCTACAAATTAAGTTTATATAGTGTTGCTTAATATGTTTTGGAAGAAATGTAGCTGCTGCTTTAACTATGTTTTCACAGTAGATTAAGGGCTATGTTCCTTTGCTGCAGTGCAGGAGCCACAGGGAGATGGTTGGGGCGGAAGGTGGGTGTACAAAACATAGGACTTTGATTCCGGAGACTTGGGTATGTGTAATGTGTCTTGTGTGTAGTTAGGTTTAAGCTACAAAAGCAGTCAAGGAAAGATGATAGTTACATGAAAATTACAGTTTTGGTCTTTGAAGAAATAAACACATCCCATCTTCTGCTTCAAGTCAAAGTTGACTTGTTCAACAGTTAACCAAGATGGCAATCTTTCAAAATGTTTTGAGTTACGTAAACATAACCAGCACAACAAAATGTAATTATCTTTTGGAAAAAATAAAAAGAGCCACGACCATTCCAGTCATCATGAAACTAGGAAACATCATCAAATTAATTTACTATAATAAACACTCCTGGGAAATAGCATACACTTCACAAACCATCCTCTTCCATTGTGTCTGCTGCACACCCACTCTTAAGCATGTACATCTTAACAATGGTCAGAGTCTGCAACAGACATTCAGTATACCTGATTGTTTCTGTCAGAAGTCTCATTTCACGTGGCCCTATTCTGAACTGTGTTATTCTTGACCGGCCGACAGGTTACTAGATAGTTTGATTTGTGTATTTATCAAATTAAATTTCCATGTATACAGACAAATAGAGATGGGGGGGTGGTGGCACAATCTCTCTACTCCATTAGGGAGACTCACAAGTTTCTTATTACAGCTGGAACTGACTTCAGACATTGACAAATGTCCTGGATTACAGCAGAAGAACAAATTATTTGTAATTTACAGATCTTGTTAAGACTCATAGAAAAGTACTACTGCTTCTAGTGATTACAGAAAAAAGTTAAACAAATTGAGAAGAATAAAGCCATTAACAGTGAGTAAAATATTACAAACATGTAAAAATGGAAAAAGTAAAACAAAAAAAAAATCAGGTATGAAATCCATGCATGTACAGTATCAGTACTCTATAATTGCCTCTTTAGATAATAAACAACCTTGCCATTCTAAAAGGTGTTGAGATTTTCCACTGTTGACAGCTTTAACCTTTAAGTCATCTTTTGTGTGAAGCAATATGAATGTAAGACAGATATGATTGCCGGGATCTAACATGAAAGATAATTGTTGAGATAAGGATGTAATTTAAAACTTCAAAAGATCCATGTAAACAATGCAGAGGGGTAATATTCTGTAATCTTTATTTTTTACAATCCAGACTGAAATATCCCAACAACTATTGGATGGATTGGAGTTAGTTTTACACAGGCATTTTTGGTGCCCACTTTTAGCTCAAAGCACCGATGTGCGTCAGTGTGTTAGTCCAAACCATTGGCATGTCTATAGACTAGTTTTAAGTATAAGTCCACCTCTTGACTCATGCAGTTTTACCTATGTTTAAATACTTTATAAGCATTTTTTGTTCAGTTTAAACTTGATTTCTGTTGAGAAATGCTTTAACAGCTATGTTCATTAGACGAAAAACAGATGTTTTATTAGAAATGAATCTTTGAGGACAGCACTTTCACAGGATTTCTTAAGCAGAGGTTTTTTTTTTCCATACAGAAGCTGTTATAATAAATGAGGAATGCAGTCAGGAACACAAGTGACTGACGTAATCTTCCCAGTGGGGTTGAAATGAAGATGTAATATAAATCTCCTCAATTGTTGCCTCCCTTTACGACATGGCTTTAGTGATGTAGGTACATATTCATACATAAAGATGACAGCGCAGGTAAAAAAATCAAATATCAAAGTTTACTAAATCATGCTGCTCACACCTAGACTCACTGTGTTTCACTTGTGTAGCACAGACAGCATTGTGTTCTTTCTGATGTCTGTTAAGAATAAGATAAAACTGTCTGGATAGATGTCCTTATGTCATTCACTCTGCTTTCAAACTGTCTGTCAGATGGTTTGACAGATGGAGTTGTTTGTGTACACAGACAGTCTTTCAAATTATCCTCTTTGGCAATTTTATGGGAATTCACATTTTATGTCAAGTGAGTGTAACTGACTGCACAGAGACGGTAAACACTCTCACTATGAGATCTAGTTGTGAAGAACCAAAGATTAAGAGAAGAATGTGTTTATGCTTCTGGCCATTATTCAACACAGTAACTCAGGAACAGAAGGGGTGATTATGACCATATTTTCTGTTTCTGGTTGGGAGAGGCATACAACCGCGAGGTGGTAATTCTAGTTTTGTAATGCAACCAGACTCCACTCACCGAACACTATATTAGGAACACCTGTACACCTGCTTATTAGTGAAATTATACAAATCAGCCAATCACGTGGCAGCAGTACAACGTACACAGTCATACAGATACAGGTCAAAAGGCTGTGTTCACATCAAACATCAGAATGAGGAAAAACCATGATCTTAGTGACCTTCACCGTGGCGTGATTGTTACTTTTAGGTTGAATATTTCCGAAACTGACAATCTTGTGGGATTTTCTTTCACAACAGTCAGTTTTTACTCAGAATGCTGTGAAAAAGTAAAAAAAAGATCCAGTTAGTGGCAGTTCTGTGGACATAAACATCTTGTTGATAAGAGAGCACAAGGGAGAATGGCCAGTCTGGTTGGAGTTGACAGAAAGACTACGATAACTCAGATAACCACTCGTTCGAGCTGTGGTGGGCAAATAAGCATCTCAGAATGCACAACATGTTGAACCCTGCTACAACATCAGAGAGCTTCCACAAAGCTGAGGCTTCAGAGGACAAAATCTCACCAAGACTGGACAGTTGAAGATTGGAAACGTAGCCTGGTCTGATGAAGCTGAGGCATGCAGATGGTAGGGTCAGATGGACCCAACCTGCTGCTGGTGGTATAATGGTGTGGGGAATGTTTCCATGGCACACTCTGGGCCCCTTAATATTAATCATTATCATTTGAATGCCATGAAAGCGAATTCAGTGTACTTCAATGGCCTCTGCAGTCAAAAAGAGATAGGCAGCATGAATGTGCAGCTGTCAACGTGGAGCAGAATCTCAAGTGATGTTTCCAACATCTTGTGGAATACATGCCACAAAGAGCTGAGGCTGTTTTGAGAGCAAAGGATTCAAAGGAGAGTCAAATGGATAGGGATTAGCAAATATAATGTATGAACAATCATCTATGTGATGGTAAATTAGGAAGAATCTTATCAATATTCAGTGCTGAATTTCACAGTATTGGTGAGTCAACACAAGACAGAAAAATGGATATGAATACAATTTTGTTTCTCTCTGCTTTCTGCCATTGTTTATGTAGTCACAACTTTCCTCAACTTTCCAAATGAAAGCCTGGCCAACAGCAGTTCACATATCTCAAATGTCATTGAAAAGCCAATTTCAGGCATTGGGCGGTTTAGACACATACAGGGGGTCAAAGATCTGATCTTGTTTGTTGTGCTCCACAGATGGGGTTCGATGGTCCTCTCTCTGCACAGGAGCAGATGTACATCCTTTACGAAATCAAACTGCAGTGCTACCAGAACCTCTCCAACATTGACCCAGGGTCCACAGGTACAAAGCTTGTACAGAAAGAGTTACTCTTTTCATGTTCATGTGGAAGCAGTGTAATTTCAAGTGGTATGCTAAATGGTGAAAAAAACCCAGAAACTTTTAACAGGAGAAACAGTGGAGGTTTTTGAAGCTGTTTAGAAACTTTTTATTAACAGAAAAAGTATATTTTCACACACACTCACAGCAAGAAGCTTCTGAGCTGGAGCCCTGGGTCTGTGGCGTTTCTGTGTGGAGTTTGCATGTTCTCCCTGTCTGCGTGGGTTCTCTCCGGGTACTCCGGCTTCCTCCCAAAGTCCAATCACATGTATATTAGGTTAATTGGCGATTCTAAAGTGTCCATAGATGTGAATGTGAGCGTAAATGGTTTTTATCTGGTTTGTTTCAGGTTTTTTTAAATACTTATATATACCTCATATTATTTGTCTGGGATGATGGTATGATCTGAGCTACAATTTCTCTTGTTGAACTTTAGCATCAAAGCTGCAGCCACTTCCTATCAAAAAAAAAACACTGAGGGTGTGAAGTGTTTTCCATATGCAAACATAATAATTTTGTTGGCAGAGCAACAAGGAGGTGAGCCAGCAGAGTTTATTGCCCATTTCACTTCCAGTCAGCCTAAGTTTCCATAAGTGGCTCTGGCATTTGTCTCTAGACGAATGTTGTTTGATTTTGTATACATCCCTCATGATAACAGCCACTGACATGCATTGGTTTGAGATATCTTTTGCTATTAACTTATGAGGATCATGTGCTCCTACCTAGAAAAACTGGTGTAGAGCCAAGATTCATTACATGCACTATATTCTTATGATATTAAATTGTAACCGTAACCTGAACATGTATTTGGGTGCTCAAGTGAATGAAAGACCAAGAACACATTCATAAAGCCAATTTTAAACATCATGATAGCTCATAAATGGACTTGAAAGAAGTGTTGTGAACATTCACCTTAGATAAATTGTTGTATACAATTGATAGAATTCAACACATTCAAAGCTCTGTAGCTCTGACACTTTTGTCGCTCCAACAGACAACAGACCAATTCTTTTCTAGTCACTACAAACTGTGTTAGGTGCTATTTACTGCATCACTTCTTTCAAAGTAAATTTGTGGTTCTGTTCTGTCGCTATGAGTCATGAACAGATGTAATTTCTTATTAAAAGCAAAATTTAGGGCTTATTTAGAATTAAAAATAAAATCACAAAATCAATGTGAAGAATCGTGATTAAAGACACATTTCTATTATAAAAATACATTTACATTAAACACAATTGTCAAGGGTTTTGAGGTAAGTAGGACCCAAATGCAGCCAACACATCGGGGATGGTGCAGGCAGGTTTATTTAACAAAATAACAGACATGAACAGACGACATGAACAAACCCTGAACTAAACAGACGAACCGGGAGCACAAGGACTATATAGACAAGGGAGGCAAGGGTGATTGAACACAGGTGAAACACATTAGGGCGGGGCAGACAATCACCACACAGACACAGCACCAAGACAGGAAGCAAAACACTGACACAAGGAAACCAATAACAAAATAAAACAGGAAGTGCAAAAAGTCCAAACAAAACTAACAAAAGGTGTCTGCCATAGCAAACCATGACAACAATAATTAGAAGCCTTTTGTTAAAGAACATATTTGACGTAAAAAAAAATGATTTGACAAAAATTTTATCAGCAACCAACCAGAGTTCAGGCTGAATTTAAGTTAAGGCACATTAATGTGATCAAGAATAATTTGTCAGATAAGTTGTTACAATACAATATGATTAGGCTATGGAGCAAATAAACATAAAATAATACATGTTTTTAGCAAAAGCTTAACAATGACCTTAAATAGACTTCCTCTCCTTCTCACTGCAGATGAAGTGTGCCCTCCAGACTGGGATGGTCTTATCTGTTGGCCCCGTGGCTCCCCAGGGCTGGTTACCAAGGTTCCCTGCCCGTCTTACATCTATGACTTCAATCACAAAGGTTACCTGTCTGTTTTTTTTTTTTTTTTTTTTTTTTTCTTCAGATATAACATCACCACCATCGAGCACTAGAAGACTGCAAGGAACTTTAAATGTGAAGATAGATTAAGGCAGCATGACTTACTTACACATAAAATGGGAACTATTCAAAAACACAAACTGATGTTGCACTTTTACATTTTAAAACATGTATTAATTTATAACATTTACACATTTTCACTTATTCTGGCTAATTAGGCTGCTTTTCAGGCTGAAGGTGGGTGGCGCTATGGTGGAAATTACATTAAGTGTGTCACCTACTGTGTTTACATGCGCACTGGCATCCTGGTTATGATCGGTTTTTGGATTATCCTTGTAATATTTTGGGTGTGCTAACACCTTATCCTGGTTTCTGGGCGCTCGTCGTTGGTACATAGAGGTTTAGATGGTGAGAAATCAACACATGACTGCACACAGATGATCAGAAGAATGGACACTGGGTATGAATAACCAAAATTTCTCATGTTCCATGGAATTGTAAATTCTGAATATGATCAAAACCAGGATAGGACCCCGAACCGTGATACTAGTGCGCATGTAAAATCCATGTACTTATAGTGCTAGACTTTTTGACTTGTCATAGTAGGAAAAGCAGGAGTTGCTAAATAACATGAATTAATTAATCAGAACAGAACCAGGACTCCGAACCTGAAGCAGCTAAATTGAATTCAAACATCATTCATTTTATTATTGATCACCTGTGCAGGACATTTCTTTCCTCCAGGCTGGGGGCGAGTGCCCAACATTCCCGCTCCTAAAAACACAAAATATAACAGTGTGGCATTAGTTATCCGAACCTCTTGTAATGTTTTTTTTTGTTGTTGTCCAAAATCATTTAAAAGTATGTCTTTGCAGGACATGCTTACAGAAAGTGTGATGTCAACGGTTCTTGGGTGTTTGTGGACCGTTGGAACAAAACATGGACCAACTACTCAGAGTGTCTGCGCTTCCTTCAGCCCAGTGATGAAGAAGACAGAGTAAGTACGACTGTAGAAATATGTAAGCAGAAGCAGATGTGGTTAACAAGCTAATCCAATTTTATTTTCAAATTTAATCCTTATTTAACCTGGTGAATTCCATTTGATATTAGCAGCCTCTTTTTCAAGGGAAGCCTGGCCAGCATTACAAGTTTCAGATGGGTCAGTACAACATCAGGTATATAAATAAAAACAATACTAAAACTAGGTGACAATGTTTGGAGGCTCAAATAAGCTAAGGAAGACAAAACAAAACAATTGTCAATATAAAAAGCTGAAAAAACATATTTCTCACATACATACACACATAGATACATAGACATGTGTATATACCTGTTGTTTACATATGTAGCAATCAAAGATGAAAATCACCCAGGATCTTGTCAGCGAGCTATTGTGGCGCCTGACTGTGAACAATAATAGATGTTCTTTGAAAATGAAATGAGATTCTAAACAGTTATGTTTGCTTCATTTTATATAACAACACAATGTGCAAAGGTGGTTTCCTGGTACCTGGATATATATATGGTACAAATTCACATCTTACCACATGATGAACAGCTTCTTTAAAGCAGCAGCTCCCATCTTCTTTTGCTTGTTACCTCTTCAAAGCAACGTCTACTTTTGACCCCTCATCAGAGGCAGCAGTTCATTCAAAGAGCTTCCCCTTTCATTTTTTATTTTTATTTTTATTTTTATTTTTTTTAACCTTTTTGTTTTTCTAGACTCAAAGAAACTATCCAACATTGCATCAGGAAAAAGTAACATTAGACAAAAGTCTGAGGAGTAGACAATTTTTGTGGAGCAGGATTGTGTTTTTAATCTCCCTCATGAGTAACAACCCTCTAAATGTTCTTATTCCTCTAAAGTATTACTTAGCAAACATCTCATAAAGAAACAAAATAAACAGTTTTCAAAAGCAGGTCACTAATCATATAGCAGTGTCTGACAGTCATTAATTCCCAGAAACTGTTTAAGTGAAAACTCCAAAAAACAAACTGATGAGAGGAAGGACACATCGAGGGTCTTCCCATCAAGAAGAGTAAATGGTCATTAATCCTTCGTTGGCAACGGAGCCATGATGATCTGTGTCCTGTCAAGACTTTAAAGCTGCATAATTACTATTTTGGCCACCTGGGGACAGCACAACAAGCTTTAAACACAGCACTTTTATATTAACGTGTCGCCTTATAAAGTTAAAATGTGTTAGCAAACACCTGGCAGATGCAGACCATTAACAGTATTTATTTGGAGTTAAGAGCAATGCTCACTCAGGTTTTATCCCTGTTTTGGTCTCCACCAACTCCAGAAGTAAATATCTGTCTTTTTAACCTATGGGACTGTGTGTGCTGGTAAGTTGCTAACTTTATTTTAACTGAAGTCAAGTGCATGCTGGGATAGTCATTTGATATATTGTTTTATCAGGTCTAGACTTGTACACAAGTCAGACTTGAGTCACAAAAATGAGACTTGAGACTTGATTTCCTGAAGACTCGACTTTACTGGAGACACCTGAACATGGAAGAGTGGCTGAAGTGAATACTTATCCTCAAGCTTTTCATCTTGAATGGAAATGAGACCATGTGACTCTTCTGAGACATAAGCCTACCTCATGTAACTTTATCCAGTTTAGAAAAACGTAGGCCTTCTGCAGAAAGCAAGGATGTTGAAGATGAATGAAGATGAATCACCCTGACTACTTGTGTATCATCAAAGATAAATATATAGTATGAATGTTGACTACTTTTAAGCTGATTCATCTATCCAACTTTTGATGTTCAACCTATTCATCTAAGCAGCCATGTTGCCTGAGGGATAATGCGTCATCTTATCTCTTATCTTCCGACAAAACTCACACTAAGCAACAGGTCTGGGAACGGGTTACTGATCAACTCTTGTGTACAGGCTACATACTGTAGCAGCATTAGCAACTGTTTCAACTTGAATACTCAGTGCACCTGTTGTTCCTTCAACTTCTCCTGTACACTAAAAATACCACACAGTTGGATTCCTAAAACATCAGTTGTGATGGCATCTTGTTTAGCCAAGAAACTGTGAGTGATATTGAGTGTATTCTCTGTGACTCTGTTTCACCTTAAATATTTGTCTCTGTGTTCACAGCAAGACTTCTTTGAGCGGCTGTACGTCATGTACACCATTGGCTACGCTGTGTCCTTCAGCTCTCTGCTAGTGGCCATCTTCATTATTGGATACTTCAGGTAACAGAGGAGTTTTTGACACGGAAGTGATGTGCTTAAACACAAAATGATCTGATGAGCCTATGAAGACAGAAACACACAGGTCAGTGGAATAGTACCAGGAGGTGGTCATCTTCTCTGTCTGCATTTTCACAACGAAATGTCAGCTCCAGGGGCTTCAAAACAACAGCAATGTTTTAATACCTGCCAGCCATGCACTTTACAGGTTATCCAATGTGTTTTTGAAAATTCTCCGACCGCCTGGGGAGAGTAATTCTCATTCCAACACCTGCACCATTTTTCTCTTTCCAGCCTTCTTGTTTGTGTCCTGACTGCCCTGCTATGTTCCAGTTACACACTTCATTTCAATAATGTTTTGAACATGTATTGTACTGTGTTGATGACAAAATTGCAAAATTGAGTATACAAAAAAATGACAGAATGGAAATGAGTCATTTGTTGGGTTTCATTATTGGGGCATTTATACACTCACATTTGCCAACGTGTTATCCTGAAAATATGGCTATAGGGTTGTTAATGTATATGTCATGTTTTGGGGGAAAAAGCATTGACAAAAGAGATTAAACAGCTTACGTGATTTGCAATAATTTCCTCTTAATTTCTGAGGATGTTTTTGTGGAAAGAATTATTTAATGATTTAATTAAATGATAATCATGGGTAAAATGGAGACAGTGTTAAAATATTGCACTTCCCATGAATTAATCCCATTGCGTTGTTATTGTAACTCAGAGGGTCTTTTAGCCAGTGCACAGCAAGTCATGTCAGACAAATGTCAAACATGCAAAAATGTAAAATTTCTATAGGAAAGCATACATTTGAATATGTAGCATTAAGTTTCTGCTGTAATTTGATAATGAATTAACATTTAAATTGGTTTGAATGGAGCTTTTCTGCTCCTTCCTACAATTAGTACCAAATGCTATCTTTTCAAGAACCGTTATTGGGAATTATAATAGAATTATTAGAAAATAATGGGGTCATTAAATTTGTGGGGTGTGGGTAAAAATGGCAAAAGTGTTTGGAATGCAGACTGAGATCCTAGAGAATACAAGGGCAAAACACAGAGAGGTGATTAGACGAGTTGAATAGAAGAATATTTATTGCAGGGTTGAAGGGATAGGATTTGAGGACAAGGACAAGCAGGGCAGAGGGGACTGGGCTGTTGGCTTGGCTGGTTTTGCAGTGCAGGGGGAAAGCTGTGCCTTAGCCGAGCAGGGGTCCAGGGCAGAGGAGCAGGATTGATAACACCAAGGGTTGGAGACAGAGGCCGGAACAAAGCAGAGGGGAGGACACCAGGTCAGGTTACGTTAACTGGCAAACTATATCTTGGAGTGGCTTGAAACGCAGGCTGAGTGCTAGGTATCGCAGGTATCTGGCAGGATGGTAATGCCAGAGCTGGGTATTTGCAGAAGCCTTGATTACAGGATGGGTTACAGCTGGAGGGGAGCCGCTCTGTCACACTCACCTGGAGAAACATGGGGAGAGACAGACTGCAGGCAGAGAGGGAGGATGTGACACTGACAGAAACCCACAGACTTTTTAAGGTGCTGAGCATATAAAATCATCTTTAATTGAAATATTTGTTTTTATTGAATTTTTGAGCTGCATTACACTTTTTCAAATTTCCTCATGAGGCTGTGTCACACTTACAGGAGGTGCAATCCTCCTATCAGCACTTCAAACAGCTTTTGTAAATCTGCCCACTTGAAACAGTGTGTAATAGACGAGCCCACTTACCTGAAGTGGTCTGGTGTTAATGTTTAGAGCTTTAGAGAGGAAAATGGGAGACAACAGAAGAGGACGACAACAAATCGGAATAAAACATAATTCACAGCAAACCTGAAATGTTTCCTGTATAGCCATAGCTGATGTAAATAAATTATGAATAGTCACTATACCCATTTAAAAGTCCCATATTGTATAAAGGTAGATTTCCATGTCTTTTTTGATTATAAAGCAAAAATAAAGCAGGTCTAGGTTCTATATTAATACTGTGAAAGTATCAAAGCGCTCAGTCCACAGAGAAATGCACACAGCCTGTATTCAGAAACTGAGTCTTAAAACCAGCCGTCAGGACTTCTGTAACTTGGTGATGTCACAACTATACAGTCACCGCTCTCTGCCACGCCCCAAGCCCCACCCACCTGGACCCACCATCCAACCTTGTAGGATTTGGTTTCTCTGAGCGTTTACCTGAAATCTGCTATATTTCTTTCTTATCACTCAGAAAACAGTCAGCCAGCTTGTTGTTACTAGAGCTAAAACTACACTGAGATGGTTTTTGGTTCTTAAAAACACAAATTTATCTTCTTATGGATCAACACAGAAGGGTTATTGAGTGAGTGTGTTATGATTTTTTTGGTAATTTCAACCTGTACAGGGCCACACCAGTGTTGCCCATTTTTACATACCAAAAGATAATCCATCATAGTGCACATGGTGTCATGGTTAATTTGTACTTCCTTGATGGGTACTCTGTGTAAAAATAAAACTACTGTCTTTGAATGCCACCATTTTTACACCATGAGTGGGTTGCAGGATTTCAGCAGAAGAGATGGAAAGTGAAGTCAACAACATCTAAGTTTGCAGACAGGAAAGTCCCGAAGGTGATCAGAGCTGCATGTTTAAATAGGGAAACTTCAAACAGAGTATATTTTCTGGATCAGCTGCAGTTAAAATTTCAAAGAGCCATCAAGATGCATTTTGACAAACTCAGGTCTTATATCTGTTCTGACTTCATAAAGCAACTTAGAAATCTTCCTCTTCCTCCCAGAGCTCCTCTTGCTCTCTGCTTGTGTCTCTGTCTCTTTGTAGAGAGACTGTCACTGTAAAAAATGCGCATAACCCAATTTGAAGCGTTACTTATAAAACTACAATACATCAACCTTATTATAAGCTTATTATATTTCTAAGCAACTATGGGATATCGTATAGATAATGAATACATGAATACTTACAACAAAATCCTATCAAAAAATAGTGATAATAGGATGAAACTAATCATGTAACTTTAGATTAAGTCAAACATATGGACCAACCTTTACTGCTGAGTAAATTGCCCACACATCATCCTCATCTTCAACTACAGCAGCAGCAACAACAATAACACAAGCACTGTTTAGAATGAAAACACAATGGTGATATATGTGGTCCAGAGGAACACTTCAGCCAAAGTACCACTGCCAACCCACGACCAGTTTGACAGTTTCCTTCTGCAGTCACCGAGAGAAACAAACTGCATTTCAGATCTCAGAAAGAGGGGGACGGATATAGAAGTGCTGTGCTGGCTTCTGTTTTAAAATTCTGCAAGGAAAAAAACGTGTTACTGCCAGAGCCAGGTGATGTGACTCCCTAATACCTAAGATGACGTGGGTCCCTGACAACTTCTTGCCCGCCACAAAGTTGCTGTAGGAGTGAAAAATTCAAACTGAATCTCTGTGTCATGAAGCTCGAAAAGGCGGGTGATTTTCAGGACAGTTTCTCCACTCTGACAGAAATAGGCAGGTGCCACTGAGGCTTCATCTGCTTCCTGTTGGAGCAGAGATGGACCTGCAGTACAAGATGCTGCCGTTGTTGTTGTTGTACAAAATTGATTAGCTGTATCTTCTGAGAAATGGCACCTACAAAGATTTTCCTTCATTGGCCTCTGTAGTAGAGAACAGGGGGAAGAGGGGCATGACATGAGATCGAAGCCTTTGGCTGGAATCGAACTGTTGTTACAATCAGTGATCGTATCATCAAGAGGCCCACACTGAATCCCTCACAACGTGCCTCACTGTTTTGCTTTCTGGCTAAACTGAACTTAAATAAATGTCCTTAATGTAATTAGATCTCAGTTTGATGCCTGGCATCCACACTACTCTACATAAAATGTAGACTTTTGTAAACAGTTTGAAAACTCTGGGGTTATAGTTTTAGTCTGGATGGGCAGGAACAGAGAATTTATTTTTTTTACAATGATGCAAATGTGAACGTAATAGAAGATTAAATGGTTGGTTTATCATTTATAATACCAAAATGTGGAAGTAAAATCATTAGTTCAGTCGATCAGTTTCTCTCATGATATTGATTGTACTATTAGAGATGAATTTGTTTTTGTTATACATTGAAGAAGCCCACTGTTCTCCGCATCCTGTTCATGCTTAAAGACGTCAAGAGCTGCACATGGTTTTAGTTTTTATTTGATTTTAGGTGTCTTGTGTCTTAGGACATATAAAAAAGCAGTAGACCTGTACATGTATATCTCTTGGTTGTTTGCTGTTCATTGTAATCATAAGCTGATATGTAATATGTAATATTCCCTTATTCTGGGTTTTCCACAGCCATGACCGCCTTATACTTGTGTTTCTGTCAGTGACAGTTCCATCTCATCATCAGTCCAAGCGGGGAAATCTCTTCTCTCACTCTTTTTCCTTCAGGCCAACCCGAACTAAAATAAATGTGATTTATGTGATTTTAACTCCTGCACAAATGCTCTAATTACCGATTTAGTAATCACCACTGTTTCATCACTGTTTTCTTGGCAGGCGTCTTCACTGCACCAGAAACTACATCCACATGCACCTGTTTGTTTCCTTCATGTTACGAGCGGTCAGCATCTTTGTGAAGGACAAAGTCGTCCACTCCAGTGCTGGATTGCAGGACTTTGACTCTGCCCTGTTGGACAACTTAAAAACAGTTAGCATAGCATCACTGGACAAGTCTCAGTATGTAAGTACCAGCCCTTTTTGTTTTAATCTTTTTTGCTTACTGTCACAGCCAGAAACTATACCTTTGGCCATTAGGCATGAATTAAGAGTAGAGTTGGTGCTGTTAAGTGCTTTGTGTGGTCTCACTACAGAAACTTGCTTTTGAACATGTTAGAGTGACCCCCAAAGTTTACCAGTCAGACTCACTGAAACCGAGTAGAGTCCTGTCTGTGTTCTTGAATTCAGTTGTGCAGCAATTTGTCTGAAGAATAAAAATAATACACTGAGCAAAAATATAAATGCAACACTTTTGATTTTACTCCCATTTTCCATGAGTTGAAATAAAAGATATCAAGA
>NW_019525242.1:3139663-3173713 GCF_002814215.2 Seriola lalandi dorsalis | reverse complement strand
ACACACACACACACACACACACACACACACACACACACACACACACACACACACACACACACACGCAGATATACCCGAGGCCCATTGTCGTGCCATTCATCTGCCGGCATTGCCTCATGTTGCAGCTTGATTTTCGCAATTCCTGGAAGCTTAAAGCTGCGTACTCACTAGACATGTCACCCATTCAGCATGTTAGATGCTCTGGATCTGCATATACAAAACAGATCCAAGTCTTGCCAATATCCAGCAACTTCACATAGCCGTTGAAGAGAGCATTTTAAAGTGGGCTTTTATTGTGACCAGCCCAAGGCACACCTGTGGTGTAATTATGCTAATCAGCATCTTGATATGCTACACCTATCAGGTGGATGGATTATCTTGGAAAAGGAGAAATGCTCTAACGCAGTTACATGGATTTACACACGTTTCTGAACAAAATTTGTTCAAAATTTTTTTTTAATGTTCTCATCGATTCCTCTAGCATCAATCCACCAAGCAAATCTTGAGTAGTGTGAGACTTTACTTTGCCTTATGTATTCTTAATTATAATCATTAAAACCTGACTAGACCTATTCCCTACAGAGGTGTTATTATAAATGTAAACACACCACATGCATAGCTTTGTCATGTTCATAAACACAGAATCGAGGTACAATAATTAGATGAATTTTTCAGTTGCAAATAACTATTAAGATTATTATTAATTATTATTAATAGGATTATTAATAAACACCTTTCATGACCGAATGTGAGTCTGGCCTTCAGTATACTGTGAGGTGTGAGCTTTGCATGATAAACAGATGTCCTGAGGCTGGAACCAGGGGTCTGCCCTTCAGTCTGTTTACTCTGTTTCACCCACACGCAATTTTCAGGCTCACATTCACGGAGGACTTTCTTTGTCTAGTACTGTTTTCTCTATAAAACTGTAGAATAATGCTATGGAATCAACAACTAGTTGCCTTCAGATTAGCTTTTCGTCAGACGTTTTCGCCAAATTTATACCCTCAAGATAAAATAGTGTTTTTTTTTCTCCGTAAGGCATGGTTTGTCCACTTCCATCCAAATGAGGAAAGGCATTCACTGTAAAAAAAACTGTTTAATATAAAATATAAAAATTAATTTTTATATTTTATATTTATTTAACTTGAAAAAGTTTGTGTCCAGGCTGCTTTAAAATTTTAAGTTGACTAAATTTGAGATGGCAAGATGGATTTTGTATGATGATTGAAAACAAATAAAGCTTTCTAGTCAAATAAAGGTTTATGCAACTTAACCACAATTTAGTTCCTGTAGAATTTTCTGAGTCAGTACAATCTTATTGTTAATTCAACATTGTTTTATGAGTTTTGAAAATATGAAACTAACTGACATAAGTGAACTTGAGAAAAGCTAAATAAACTCATAGCTATCAGTCACGACTTTTCCAATCCATGTTTTCCACTACCATGCCTGCCTTATACTCATGTGATACAGTTCCACCTCCAAGCAGAGAAATCTACGATCTTTTCACCATCGTATGGGCAGAGATTATTTCTGATTCGGAGCTAAAATACTTGTTGGACAGAGAGTGAGTTAGTTTTTGTTATAAAATGCTGTTTTAAAATGAAAAAATACTAGTGTGAATTTTGCCTTTGTATAAAGAGACAGTTCTTCATTTGACATGACAAACTTACAGCTGCAGCTGCTGAAGCCATTTTGTACCAGAGCCATTACAAAGACAACAGGCGAGGCTCTTCTGTTCTATTCAACATGTGCAGAGGCAGGGATTGAAAAAAAGGAGACCTCAATAACTCCAAAGAGTTTTAACTCTCAAACAATGCATGCTGGGCAGTCAATTTATTAAATGAGCTTGATGATTCCACTTACTCTGTGACTTTTTACAGGGTGTGTGATAAAGTGCATAGCTACTGGTGTAGCATCTGCTGGTTGGATCAGGAGAGTGAAAAGAAATACGTAATCTTGAAACTGTGGCTCCTTTGTGGGCAAAAAGACTTTCATGTTTAAAACTCTACATGCAACATTTTCTCTTTCACAATACACCAGCACAGCAAATGTCACACTGGGTTTTTCCACTTGTCTTATTTTTCTCATTTATTTAACAGATAATTCAGTCAGTGACTCAGCCTCATTCATGAGCCTGAGTGAGTCTTGAGGGCACTGAGTCCATGTTTGTTGCTGCAGTCAGTTCAATTACAGCCACTCTTTTAGTTAATGTCACTTTTTTGAATTGAATGAATTGGGGGGGATCCGAATGTTGCATTTGAATGATAATCATTTCTTTAGTCGAGTTCAGACAAAAAGGAAGTACAAATCTAGGACTACTGAAAAAACTAAAATGTTAAGTAAGAAGTAAGTCAGAAGTAGGAAGTTAAAATGCTTCAAACTCGGATTGAATCAGTAATCACAGAGAACTTTCCCCTTTCAGCAGATAAATGTGAAAATAGCCTTGTAGTGTCAAACTCAGCACATTCATCATTCTGCACAGTGAAGCAACAGTCAGCAATATATATTTTGTAGTGGTGATTGAAACAATTTAAATCCAGTGACGGGTGGCGTAAAAGTGGTGCATTTGATTTGGAAGAATGTGAATGGGTTATTTCTGCAATTAATAAAAACACACTGGGCTTACACTGTCTGTAACACTGACCATGTGTATATTAAATATCAATCATTATAGCTACAGTAAAATACGCCTTGACATGGACTGCTTTATGCATTATAGATTATGACATGGAGGCTCAGGCAAACTGAAGGTTAAAAAAGTGACTTGAGTTAAGACTTGCACATTGGTATGCACATAAAGCTCATATACAATGTGTCTGTGGAAGTTTGTGTATTGATGGATTTCCTTTGTGATATCAGGGTATTACTCACACTCGCCACAGATACACTGGTGTTGTTAAATACTGAGACACTGCAAAAGAAGATGCAATTGGTAATTTATTTTATAGATAGTCATGATTGTGTGTTCAAATAGATAATTGCAAAGAAGGTTAAAAGCTTTTACAGTAAGTTATTTGAATTTATCCTATGATATAATATCAAGCAGTATATTCTGTTGCACCTACCCAAGACTTTATGATATTTTTCTCATTTCAGTATTAGTATAATGCATAATGGATAGGAGTGAGGTACTCCTGGAGAATTGTATTTTTATTTCTAAAATGAGATCATTAATTACCGTGGGCCAAACCAGTGCTTGTAGTTTAATGTATAGACCAAAAGCCTATATATTAGAAAATATTTGCTGGCTTTAATTAGCATGAACTTTGTATTCAAAGTTTCACTGTAGTGTACTTCTCCTCATTGTTGTGCAAATTAATACAGCAAGGTGTTACAAAATGTAATCAGATTGTCTACTCTCACGGAGGCACCTGTGGTGTAAGAATATGTGTGAAGTGCTCTGATCACAATAAGGTATTAACACAGGCGAACAAATAAACAGCATAATAGCAGGTACAAATCGGACATGATAAAAGTCTTAATGTTTTGTTATCAGATTGGCTGCAAGGTGACAGTGCTGCTCTTCATCTATTTTCTGGCCACCAACTACTACTGGATCCTGGTAGAGGGCCTCTACCTTCACAGCCTCATCTTCATGGCCTTCCGATCAGACTCTAAATACCTCTGGGGCTTCACACTCATTGGATGGGGTAAGTAATAAACACAAACTCAGATCACACATGACTCCTATGACATGGTTCAGTATGACTGAACCATCTGCTCTTAACAGTCCTCCAATAACTTGAGCAAAAATGCAGCTGATGCAGAAAGATTTAGATGTACAGCTCACACTTGCATTATAGCCACAATTGCAAGGTCAGATTGTGACTGAATATACAGACAATACAATGTATTAACATATACCATACAATGCATAATCATTTTCTGCAGAAACCCATATTTTAAGGAAAATGTATTACACAGCTTCCTTCTCATATATAATTACCCTGCGGTCATTAATATTTTCTGGTTATATGAGGTGCATAGGAGAAATGAAAAGTCTCTACAAAAGTGCTACACTTGCATTTTGGAAGAAATGAAATTACCTTAGGATCAGCGTTTTACAACTCAAACAGAATGAATTATCTTTATGTTAAATGTACTTTTTTGAAGGCATCTATGATATTCTGAAACACCATGTATCCAAAAATAAACCGACAGATTAAAGACAGGGTTTTAGAACATATTTTTTTATGAGTTACATATAAAACTGAACTGTTGTTAAGAATGAAAATGGTTATGATGCACGACACAATTATACACATTTAGAATAATTAACACCAGGAAGACAGTGCCTGCGTTGAGTGTGCATGGCGGCTGTGTTGCAGTTGCACATACATGCAAGCTTGCGAGTTCACATGGACTGCGTGTCTGATGCTGCCAGCTCTGTATTTCTAAATGGTAAATGGTGGTATGATGTCTTTACTGGGAACCGCACGTTTTGTGTGAAAAATAAGCAAGATGCCGAATCTCTAGATCACACAATGCAGGCAGTGTGCCCCGTCTAACCCTGAAAACCAAGACGTTTCCCAGCCGCCATGCACACGCCATGCAGCCAGTGTGTTCCCAGCCTAAGTATGGATTAAGTCATTGCTATGTTAGGCTCGCTGCTTCCATGCTTAGTCAAACATTGTTGGTGTGTGATAACTGGAAAACAGATACGCTGATTTGAGATGGATTGTCTTTAAGATAGATATGTCTCTCCATCATGAAACTATGATCTGTTAATTAAGAATTGTGTGAAAGACCTCTGCTCAGGTCTAACATAATAACTATTCAACTGATTTCTTGACCTCCCTGCTGATTTTCTTTTTGCTCTTTTGGTCCCACATCAGTGGGATGTCGAGTTTACCTACGGGGGGGAAATGCAGATACTGAATTTATTTAGTGATTTAATCAGTAGTTGTTTAATTTAATTTATTCACTACTGTATTTTAGATACACAAACACACCAATCTGCAGCAGCATCATTCCTTACTGACTTAGACACACACGCACTGACACATACAAGCATCTATACTGACATCAACAAAATGAGCACAATCTAACATACGTTAACCTCTTAGCTTGCTCGTTTTAAATGTTTATAAATGTAGGAAAAAAAGAGTAAAACAGGTGCAGCATGACTTTTAACAGTCTGTAACATGTCTGATTTTGGTCAAGGTTTGCTTTTACATTCAGTGTTATTCACTAAAATGTAATGTGTGAATCTTTGAGGTCTAACAAATCTGATGACTGCATTTGTTTCCTCATAAAACATTTGCACATTCCTTTTTATGAAACCAATGGTAGGGTTGTGTATGACTTGAGCCACGCATCCTTCTGTGCTTCCATCAGAACAAACAAAACGTTCCACCAAAACATTGCTCCATAGCAGTAACAGTAGTTAGAATTCCACAAAGTAACTTTAAACTTTCTTTGTGTAGCAGTTTCCTATTCATATGTGACACACATAAGATGGTTTACATCTTTTGACAAATGATTCACCCACCCACCCATGCATTTTCTTCCTGGAGGCCTAAGATCCTACTTTTCTTTTGCAGCACACATTTTATACTACTTTGCCTTGATACTGTAAAACCAGGCGATAATAAAAGGAGGAACATTTCCTACTGGGTGAAAAAACATTACAGTATGTCTGATAGATTTCGCTGTAATGTGGAGAAACTACAAGTCACTTTCAAAACAGTCACCCTGAACACACCGGCAACAATAATGCAACCATTCTGACATGGATGTGTTATTAAAAACAATTATTTATTTGTTCACATTCACAGAAATGGCAGAAGACCAAAGGTTAGAAAAAAACACTGCTTTAAATGGGATGCCAAATCCATTCCCTTGACTAGCTGGTTAAATGGACAAACATGCTCTTATTTTCCATCAGTAGCTGAACAATGAACAATAAATACAACCCCATAGCTGTTCCAGTGAAGTAACTGAGTCACCACCGTGATATTATGGTCACATCCCAGCACTTTCCTCTCTTCTCAAACTCCCAGAAAGCTCAGTCAACCTCTCTGTCTTTCTTTTCTTTATTTTCTCCTTCTTTCACCTACAGATAAGATACAACATTCATTTCAAATGAGCAGAGGATATGTTGAAAAGGTGGGGGGACACTTATCACCCATTTAATGTTTCATTGATTGATCATGTTTACTGTAATTAAGCTGCCCGATTTAAATTAGGCACTTAGGGGGATAATAGAAGTAACATTGCACAACCATAATCACTATCTTATTCAATCACTTCTGCTTAAAATGGTATTCAGCAGGCTTTGATAAAATACAGTTTTTATTCCTTGTATGATTTCAGAGATTACAGCTGTGGGCCACATCGCTCAGAGCCATCGCTTTGGCTGAAGGATTTCTCCACAGTACCATTTGCCTAGAGACTCTTTTAATCTTTGTTGTTGCAATTTTATTGATAACATCATATAAATGTTTATTCCTAAGATTACCGGAAGTTAATGCTGTGACTCTTTAAAGGAGCTATTTATACATTTTTCTATTGCTACATAGCTAATATTAGCATTAATAGCTGGTTACTTACCAGTTTAGAAGAAAACATGAAAGTTCAGTATCAAACTTTACTCCTTTAATCACCTAGAATTGTCTCCAGAGGTGGAAGGTAACCCTTTTGTGTTGCTTCTATTTCTATCACTTCTTTATTTGTATTGAAGTTAGCATGCTAACCAGCTAGCCCTGACCCGATTGGACTGTTTCGTCACTTTCTGTTATTGGGTCACTGTAACGTACCGTCTGCCCCGAAGTAGCGCTGCTCAGGGGGCGTATTATAACATCCTGGCTCTAAGGATCTATTTGTCAGTCTTGTTACATAGCCAACGTTATTATTAACAGCTGTTGACAGTCTAGAAGAAAGATTGTGAGTTGCAAGTTCAACCAGTTCAACTTCATGTGTCTGTCTCGTCACTTTCTGATAGCGACTCACTGTAGCCTCCAATCTGCCCTTAAGATGTAGCGCAGCTCAGAGGACGTATTATAGCCTCTTGTCTTGTCACAATGATGGCTTAAGCGCTTGACTAGTGACATTCATAACTACGTGCTCCCGGCAAGAAACCATGTTTGACAGCAGAGAAAACTTACAAATAGCCCCTTCCCTTAGAGTGTATAGTAGATTGTTGCAGGACCTGAGATAAACAAGTCTCAATATAGTAAGTAACATTTAGTAATGATAAAGTGATAATTTATAATAATTATCCGGCATTATTATTTTTTTTTATAAATGAACAAATTATAGAACAAAAGTAGAGTGACAGTTGAATCAAAAAATTCCCACACAGTTTCTTTAGGAAGTTGTGTTTCTTGTCTTTATTCGAATAAGTGTGAATACTGAATTGTCTACATTTTGGTAGAACAGGTTTGTTTGTTTACAGTAAAGTGCAACACACACTGCCTATGTCATGTAGTGCTGTGTCATTTACACCGATGGAACACATAGAAGCTCTCTGCAGACAGGAAATAATCAAAAGTGGCTGGGATGTGCTGTTCTGGGGAATGAAGAGATGAAAGTGCTACTTCTCTATAGAGCTGACACAGGTCAGTGCTGGTGAATGAGACAGAGGTTTATCATGATGTCTGAATGTCCAATTATGTGTGTCAAAATGCTGGTAGTGTGTAGAATTACATAGAAACCAATGCATGTGCACGTTTAAATACATGTCATATGCTGCATGTGATGCTTGTATGTAACTGCACAGAAATAATTGAGACCATGCAGCAGCAAATATACAGAAGATAGCAATCATGCTTTCTGCCCCTGAAAGGACTCTTGGTATAGACTTTATATTTATTATTTCCTGTTTTATTTTGAAATTATTACCTTGTAAGTCTGTCGGATGTTTCACTTCCTGTCTTTGTCTAGTTGTCCCTCCTTTGTGATTGTCTGTCCCGCCCTGATGTGTCACCTGTGTTCAATTACCCTTGCCTCCCTTGTGTATTTAAAGGGGACCTATTATGCTTTTCTGAGTTTTCCTTTACTACTATTAGTGTGTTATATAGTTTTTTTTTGCATGTAAATGGTCTACAGAGTCATAAGGATCAAAGTTTGCACCAAACGGAGTAACTCTGTCAGGGCAAAATACCAATTTTCTCCTCTGTATGAAACGCCTTGTTGGGGGACCAGACATTACTTCCTTAAGGATGTGGCTTGCACCAGATGGAGGTTGTTTTCTAGCCCTGCACATCTACCTTAGCTTCCCAGCGTTGATCTAGTTTTCCAGTCACCTGGCATCAGGTCAGCTATCTTCCATCCTACTCACCAGGTGGCTAGCCTCCAGCATGCAAACAACCAGAAGGTTACACTCCAGTCTGCATCCCAGTCAGCTAGCACCGGTCCTGCTAGCATTCAAGCCTGTTAGTCTCCAACCTCCACTCCAGATGTGTAGCCTCCAGTATGCTAGTTACCAGCATGCTATCTCTCAGCCTGCACCCTGGCCTGCTAGTCTTCTGTCAGCCTGCCATGCATCAATCCCTAACACCGAGCCCACAGCTCAGATGCCCAAGTCTGGCAAATCCCTGTCTGATTCTGAACCCTGAAGCCCTGAGAACCCTGAGCTGTTTTCCTGGGTTTCCGTGGAGTCCACAGCAGAAGACGAGGACATCATGGCTCCTGTCACAACAGGGAAACACTTCAGAGACTCATATGGTCCAGCTAGCCCAAAACTCAGCCCTGGGATCCTTCCAACCACCCTGAGCCTCAGGCCCAGGTTTTTAACTACAAGCCTGTGCCTTAGCCACAAGCTGCCGAGTGACCATGAGCCTCAGCTGTCCAGCTATCCAAACTATCTGCTACCCAGCATCCTGGTCGTCGCCTTACCTGTTTCTGAGTCAACCACCCAAACTGATGCGTCCCCAGGTCCAGTGTCAGGAGTCCTGGTGAACTCATCTGTTCCTGGGTTCACCGCCCTGGCTGATCTCTCGCTTGTTCCTGCATCAGGAGACTTGGTCGACGTCTTGACTTGTCCTGCTTCTGAGTCGGCCTTCCTGGTCCACATCCTGTCTGTTCCTGAGTTGACTGCCCTGGCTGATGCATCATCTGTTCCAGCATCGGGGGTCCCAGTCAACGTCTCGTCTGTTCCTGAGTTAGCGGCCCTGGCTAATGCATCACCTGTTCCAGTGTTTTCTTTAATAAATCCATAAACGGCACCAGCATTGGTTTAGTTTCTTCCTTTGGGTCCAGGAATCCCAAACCCATGACACATGCGTCTGTGAGCTTTATTCTTATATCCAGTTAAAAAGCAGTAATAGCTCTGGGGAGGGCTTTGATGTTTAAAAAGTGAAATGTAAATTTTTCCCCTCTCCTCATTTCAATAATTTTCATAAAGCCCCCAAAGCGGT
Source organism: Seriola lalandi dorsalis (assembly GCF_002814215.2). NCBI lineage: Eukaryota > Metazoa > Chordata > Actinopteri > Carangiformes > Carangidae > Seriola > Seriola lalandi. The sequence goes on along the minus strand of NW_019525242.1, from coordinate 3,164,351 downwards.
TAATGATAGGGTCTGGTTTGTTGATAGACACTGCCTATGAAAGTGGGCCATTTGACCTTAAAGGCTGCAGCTATTAGCTCATATGTTGACGAGAAGTGATGTGTAGGAAATGAAATGGAACTGTGAAATGTGACCTTGACCATGAATTATGGTAAACAAACAACTATATGACGTCACTGGGACAGCACGGCTCATTGTTTGTTTTGTGTAATTTCAGGTGTTCCAGCTGTTTTCGTGGCAGTGTGGGCGGTTGTGAGGGCAATGCTAGCAGATGCAAGGTGAGAGAGCAAGTCACACTATGCTTATTTGCAGGTCCTCTTTCACATCAAATAGACACCAAGATTTGAAAAAGATCAACAATTCTAAAGGACAGGCTAAACATGAAAAGAGACACAAAACATATAATTAGTGCTTAATTGTGCTGACATTTGGATGAACAGTGAAATACAAGTACACATGCATTTGGCTTGCAATGCAATTCCGAATAATGTTTCTAGTCAATTTATGGCCAAAAATATAATTTTCAAGAAAATCGGTGTTGACTGCAGAGTTAAGTGTTAATTTTCATATATTCTGATGTAATGATATTTCCTGATGCCACTCAGTAACTGCTGATAACATTTATTATTGGGTGTAGTCCTTTTCAAAAACTGATCAAAGCGTATTGTAGTGACTCTCCACATTGGCAACACTACTGAAACTGAAAAGAGGAGCTTTTTGTCTTATTTGAGAAATGCATAGGCAAGGTGTTATTGCCCCTCCCTTTTTATGCAAGAGAAATAGATTTTTACTCCCTTTAGGCAAATCCCCCCGGGAATTATGTTTCCTCAGTCCTTGATCAGGCTTCCTTGGAAACTGCGTGCAGGCTAGAAAAACTCAATGGGACCTCCAATTATGTAGTGGAAATTGCCTGCAATACACTCATTACACATAAAATAAACCTACAAAACACTGACAAGTTGAAGATAAGATAAAGAATATACAGCAATGTATGGCTCATAGCAATGGCCCCCAGAACTCCATAGCCCCCAATGAGATCCCCTGAGGGACCCTGTCGTAGGCCTCCTATGACCCCTGGAGTATTATTGCCAGGGTAAAGAGTTGGTTGACTGCCAGGAAGGAATCCACATTGCTCCTCCTGAATCCGAGGTTCAACAGTTGGCTGGAGCCTCCTGTCCAGCACACCGGCATAAGCTTTTCCCAGGAGGCTAAAGGATATATACGGAATATACAGTATATATGTATATATAACAGGATCAGACAGTGATGCTCTCTTCCCCTCTGCTGTCTGTTGTGGCCCTTGAACCCCCTGCTATTGTTCTAAGAGATGACAAAAACATACATGGTATCACCATAGCTAACAAGGCTCACTTCTTGTATGCAGATGATGTTGTCTCGTCCTTACACAGCCACAACAACTACTCAAGACTCTTCAGTGCATCATATTTTCTCTTCTTTCTCAGGTTATAAAGTAATATGCTCACAATTTTCTTTGTGAGCCATGAGCTAAGCCAGACTGTAATATGAAGTTCTTGCAAAATGAAATTACTTATCTAAAATTCAATTTCCTCTTAATTTAAATAATTCAACAAAACTATTATTTTCTTGTGAAAATTGAAAACAAATATATTTGAAAGATGTTATGGTCTTAACCTCTATCTGGCATAAAATGGCAAACTCTATAACTATATTATGTGTTAAATATTTTGACTGTTAATTTTTATAATCAAGTTAATCTTTAACTAATTTTATATGTAATGATAAAATTGCATGTTTCAGGCTTGCAACTCTGCAAACACCAAAAGAAAAAGCAGGGTTCAACCTGCCAATTGTTGAGTTGTATCATTGGGTAGTCACAGTGCATATTTTTCTGAAGCCATTCTGGGTCAGTGTTGAGCAGTAATCTGTCACAGTAGTTAAAATATACATTTATTTATTTATTTTCTAGTGACCATCAAAATGAAGGTTTTCTTCACCCATGTCTTAAGCTTTGTGCACTATGTCCGGAAGAAGTTATATGGATATATTAAAGAATCAGCTCAATGTTCTTCCTTTAAGCCACTCAGATTTAAAACATGAATGTTCTGAATGAATCACCCCTCACAATATTCACAGTCTTGTACTGAAGCTGAACTTTATAAATCAAATAAAGAGAGAAGAAGCCAGTTATTGCATTTTCTCTAGTATTCAGATTACGCCACTCTAATACAGGTAGCCCACTTTCCACAATTGATGTATAAAACTGGACCAAAGCTTCCTATGAAGCTGATTACCCCAAGTTATAACTTGCCCATTGGTGAGACCTTTTGTCTGCTTGTGGGCATATTATATATTCTAAACCGTAGTATTTATTTGATGCTTACGTGCATTTCTGTAGCTTTGTTTGTATTCAGATAAACCACCACAGGGCTTAGAGGAATTATTGTATTTGCTCTGTAAAAAACACCCTGCATAGGAGAAAATTGAGTGCTGTTGTTTTCCTGGCAGTACGGCAGAGGTCAATTTGCACTCACCTGTATATTTAGGGAATACTAACAACCAAAATTCAGGAAGTTTCTATGTGTAATGTTCTTAGACGCCCATTACCCCCATTCAGGCCCCATTCATGCTATTACCCTGATATTACAGGGATGTGTTTTTGAAGATCATATACAAGTAACATGCATACATGCACACTCTGGCAGGCTTGAAGTCTGCTAAACATTTACAATGTTTGTTATGGTGCAAGGTGTCCTTTGAAGTTTTCAGTTATAAAAACAATTCAAACCTGGATGATGTAAAGGGGCTTTAGCAGGACACAAAAATAAATGGTCCCACGAGTGTTAGAAATTACATCCATGTTGTGACATAATTTCACCAGTTTGGAAAGAGAAAGTGACATTGAACACCTGAAATAAAAAATCAAAACACTAAGGTTAAATTGAGAATGGAAATTTAAGATGAAAAATGATCAAAACATAAAATGGGTCATTTGAACATAAAATGTAAAAACCTGCAAATTTAAAATCAGAGGAAAGAGGAAAAAGACAACTGAAAACAGATATTAAGCTCCAAAACACAGGATATTAGATGTGTTCTTTTATTTTGTTTTTTTACTTCCTCCCTTTTGCATTTGCCATTTAGATTTCAGAATTATGTAAATGCTGCTTTTTTTGTCCATCTTTAAGTTCCCCTCGTTCTGGCTCTGTTTACATCTGTTTTCCAGTTCTTGTTCTGTCCCTGCTTTTCTTGTGTCCTCTCTGTGATCCTTTTCCCTGATTATATTCTAACCAAAATATAACACCTAACCTCCTTTTTTTCCCTTCACGCTGAACTTAATTGTTTATTCGGTGCCAATTTACTTCTCAGTCTGTCTCATCTTTCACTGCACCTCCAGATGTCTTTTGGATAATAGGAGCCATCTTCTTTTTTGCTTTGCTCCTTCCTTTTCCTACTTCTCTAACATCATCCTGTCCTCTCCTCTCTGTGTCAACTGCAGATGTTGGGAGTTGAGTGCTGGTAACATTAAGTGGATCTACCAAGTTCCCATCCTGACAGCCATTGGGGTAAGAGTGTCAATGTGAATTTGCTATCTTGAAATGCGAGCACAGTTTAAGAAGTTGCATAGATATTTGCGGGTCTTACTGATGACTGTAAGAAGTAAGAATGAACTACTTTTGAACACGGCCAGTCATCCCGAAACTGGGGGATTTTTATATATGTGTGTCTGAGTTAGAGTATCCGCTCTTTGTATAAACTTCCCTTCCTCACTCAAAATCACATATTCCAAGCAGGAGTTGAAGTGTATCAAAATGAATATGGCTGTGTCATATTGAGGACCAAACAGCTCCCTGTATGACTTCTCATATATTTGCTGACACCACATTAAGCTCGCCAACATCAAGCATTATTTTGACTTCATAAAAAGCCTGCCTGCCATTCTGATTATTTTGAGTAGTACTTATTATTAATTGTCACAGCAGGAACACATTATAACATTTTTAAATCATTATGAATTAACAACATGGCATTTTGTCAAAGCAGGTGAAAGCTTAGTGACGGAAAAGGAGCTTAAGATGCCTTCTGAGATGACAGTGGTCATCATTTATAAAATTACTTATTAATCGAGTGAAGTTGATGTAAGTAGCTGATTGTCCTTTGTGTTACTAGGCAGTCAGCTTTCATGCCTTACAGTGATTTGTACTAATGTGCAACAGATTGTTGCATAGTGGTTGTATGATTACAAGCGGTTTCCTAGACCTACTGTGCCTCAGCTTTCAGAAACTGCCAGTTTTTTTTTGTTATTTTTACTGAATTCATTGTAGACGAGAGACTTTATGTTTCATCTGACCCCAACTGATAAAGCCTGATGGACGCGGTGTGAAACATCTTCAAAACTAAAATATGAAGTCATTGTCTTTTACTCAGTTGTACCTGACCATGATGACTGAAGTGTCAACCATAAATGTGGCTATTCTGACTCTATGGGTCTCAACTTGCCAGTTTCCTCTCTCAGCTTACACTCAGCTAACATGGCAGTGTAGTTGAAAAAAATAAATTGCCTTTCTCCAGTAGCTGCTGTCTCTTCTGACTCTGACTACTTGCTTGGAATGTTTTCTTGCTGTGGATAAAATTATACATAATTGTAAACGGATTGCACTTATATAGCGTTTTTCTAGTTTTAGAGCACCTTACAATACATGACATTTTCATACGTCACTCCCATACACACTCATACACTGATGGTAGCCATCAGGGGCAATTTGGAGAACAGTAGCTTGTCCAGGGATTCAATCTACCCCCTGAGGCACAGCTGCCCTAAAGAAGCTGCAGTAAGCCTTTCTCACACAATGTAATGATGTTACACTGAGATCTTACCTGAGAAAAGAGTTCAGGAAAAAGAAGACATAGAAAACACAATTCAACAGTTCAGCACAATATTCTGACCATCACTATTGCATTTAATATCAGTATTGAAGAGGGGGTGACTACAGGTTAACTAGCCAACCTGTTGATTATTTAAGGTTACTAAAGAAAGTTCATTCTCAATATGTAGCTACTGTTTTTACAGTTGTTTTTAAATGATTTTCTTAGTACAAACACACCCACAATAAACACAATAGACAACGCACACAGTACAATTCACAAACAGAGAGGAGATTCATATGTAGAACTCTGCCCCCGTCCGCCAGGAGAATCACATAATCACACAAAAACGGGATGCAAAACAGAACTAAAAAAGAAAACAAGCAGACAAAAAAAGACAAAACGAAATGGGTGGAGGGCTGCCAGAATATCAGACCTGTAGTCTATTTTTTACAAAAATAACTTAGCTGCTAATAATTAAGGATTGACCGATAAACTTTTAATTATTATAAATCAATTAGGTCGATAACCAATATTTGAAATAGATACACCATCAGTAAAACAACTGCTATATAAAGTCCATGCACACTAGCCGTGGTGTCCAGGTGTTTCTATAATTTTGGCCACTCCACTGATACCAATAAAGTTAGGCTTAATAACAGAAACACCTCTCTGTATAATGTAATAGAGCTCAACAGCACCACACACTACATCATCCAAACTGATCATACAGTTGAATCAACACCTCTGAAACAATTTGAATAAAACTGAATATTATAACCTTCACGAAGGAGGATTTTGTGCAAGACTGTTGCATTACTTTTAGCTGTGACAAGCAGTATTTTATACACAGGTCGCAAAGTGCAGGATTTGAATTTATCGGTTGCTTTCAGTGCTGTTCTCTGCTGGGAATTTATAAGTAATAGAAAACTGTGTAAACACAGCTTCAAAGATGCCTCTGCCCGTAGTACTATCTGCAACAAAATGGGCAATTGCAAACAGCATCCCTGAAGTATTTCCTCCATTGAGACAAACAAACATAGGTCTTCATGTAGTAACCAGCTAAAAAGATATGTAGGTGTGTTGTATGTGTGTGTGTTTGTGAACAAATTCTGAGCTTAATTAATCCAAAGAAAGATACACTAACAAACACACTGAGAGGAGCAGGGTGGACAAATCAAGGCTGAGTCTGACTTTCCTTGTCTGATACTGGGAGACATTATGCCGATATGATTCTTTATATGAGAACATTGTTTTCGTTCTACTAAAGATCTATGTGACTTTCAAACGTGATACTCTTAAGTGTACAGATTTAGCTGTATATCAGCAAGTGTTTAGTGATGAATATGTAGAACATGCTGTTGTCACTGTCTGCATTCCTCTAATTCAAATTCAAATGAGCGTTTTGGCTTGGAGCAATAGCATTTGTCATCAATGCAAATCATGAAAATCAGTAAGGATTAACAACAAGGCTATCACCCTCTCTCTCCATCTTTTAGTGTTGGAGCCTGCTATAAAAGCACAGAAGGAGTTCATGCAGTGTCTTGCTGTGAGGATCACAAAAACTGAAATCAATTTTCTAAATCTCCATAATTACTGAAATCTTCTTGTTTTGAGCGCATCCTGAGTGGCCTGAAAACAATTAAAGGACTGAGGAGGGAAGGCAGCAGATGGAGCAACTGGTACTTTGGTATTTGGTGCTACATTTTCTCACCGAAATTTGCTGTGCAGATTTTTATTAATGATGCATTTCTTATTACAGTGCACAGAATCATTGAGTTTTGTTATTTAATTCATAGGCCATCAGGTAAATCCTGCTGTTTTTAATTGTCTCTTCAACACAGCACTTTCACATCCACACAGGGGTGGCTGGACGGGTGCGTTACATTAATATAAATGTTGGTTATGCATCAATAGTTGATGTTATAGCACCAACAGTAGATTCTTGTTTCTGTACTTTTGGCAGCTTTCAAATACACATGGAGGAAAAATTCAAGTTGAGATGTGTGTGTGTGTGTGTGTGTGTGTGTGTGTGTGTGTGTGTGTGTGTGTCTGTGCGTGCATTTTAAGCTCTTCAAGATAAGAAATTGAGTCTTATTGAAGAATTTTAATGTACAATTTATGTGATTTTTATATCTCCTCTTCAGTTTGCTACTGCTCTCAGTAAATGTACAAACATTTACACACACAGGCATCACCACAAATTGCTTGCCAACCGCCTGTCACATAGTGATATATTAATAGATAATTAGAGGAGGCATCTAATAACCTTTGGTGTGTCAAGTGTCAAGTTTGTGATTCGATTTTATTAAGAAAGATGTGATTATGCCACTGGAATGATGACATTAATAGTCATCACTGTCCTTGATGAACAATATTTCTGTAAATATCACAATACATAGCTACTCTTTCATCTCCTCAAACAAATTGACATATTTTCAGGGTTTTCAGGGTGAGGTTTTCCAGATGGCGCTGTCTCATTAAAGTGATGCATTTCCTTTCAAGCAGGTCAGAATAATACATTTTTATTTTTGTCTTAATTATTTATATTAATAACGAGAGTAAGATGAGGAGGAGATTACACATGAACAGAATTCACTGACACTCGCGTCAAATATATACAAAGAGGAAGATTTACGTGAAGTATTTGAAATCGAAACACTCTTTCAGGTCCTGGCTTATATCTGCATACATGGTGCTGTTGGTCTTGGCAGGTTGCATGTGTATTCTGGAGCTGTATATGTCACTATATTCTCATTCAGTCTCATCCAAGTGGCACATAGAATTGAAAGTATGATGTAGATTTAGTGTGCAAGTCTTTAGCTACGAAAAAAATAAGACGTAATTTGCATCTTTCAAATTACTCAGCCCAAGTCTCATTAAAGTCTTTGAGAAGAAATCCCAGAACTTGGCAAAAAAAGGCATGTGTGCAAGCTGTTCTTTTCTTTTTTTACTGTTGTCTGCAGCCACTCAATACTCACTTTATCCCGCCTTGTGATACAAAAGATGTCTTAGAAAGTTAGATACACTGTTAGTATAGTTAGTAGTCATTAATATGTCAATCTGGTTTACAATTCTGTATAATTGTTGCTCTTTAATTGGAAACACAGTTCATATTTTGATCAGTTTGTTGGTTCACACATCATTTAAAATGATTTTCCTATTTCTTTTTCTTTAAATTGTCAGTTACGGCAACAGGAAGTGAGGTATCTTACATTTATTGCACAAATAAAGAATTTTCCATCTCTTTTCTTCTATTTCAGCTCAACTTTGTCTTGTTTGTGAACATTGTGCGAGTGCTGGCCACCAAAATTCGAGAGACAAATGCAGGGAGATACGACACCAGAAAACAGTACAGGTACTGAACTGACACCAGCCACTCGTTGTATGTCCGGAGATGGAGTTTGTTGTAAATCGTGTGCTGATCACACATATACAGCCATTGCCATCGACCGGCATTCACTGCATGTTTAGGCTGACAGGTGCCTCTGAATATGATATCCTACGGTTCAGCTTGATTCAGATGTAACATTTGTGAACCGCAGTTTAATTGCCAAACCAAAATCAACAATGCTGAGGCCATTTGTCAATACTGTTTGACTCCCCAGCTCCTGTCTGTGGCTCTCGGCATCAAACCCACTACTTTCTGCCGAGACATGAAGTGTTGAACTTGAACTTGTCGAAAATACAGTAGTTCAACTTTTAAAAAAGGCTCATTCATTTCCTCAAATAGCTGGTGAATATAGAGTCCAGGAAACATCCCCTCACACAGAAGTAAGTGCTACATGTATTGAGGACTATTTGCAAAAGTGGAATTAGTCAGATAACGAGTGTTGTCGCAGCACAGTGAGACTGACTTGCAATAAATTGTTTATCACAATGAAGGAACATGTCACCCAGGGCAACGGTGTGGCTCACTGATGTGTTTTTAATAGATTTTGGACAACAACAGAGCCCTTTCCAAAGGAATAAGTTAAATCCGTGTTTTGATACAAACATTAGCTCTAATCAATTCATTGTTGGTTTTTCATTTCTTAATTGGATTGTTGTGAAACTCACAAATGCAAAATGTCACCAGCCTTTCAGCTTAGAATGAGCATCTTCATATTTACCCGCCTTTTTGTGAACGTAGTCGTTTATGAGGTGTGCTTCATGTGTTACATTTACTATTTGTATCCGAATCCCTTTGTCAAATTAGAATAGCACACATGCATATTTCATGCAAATGAGCAAAAACACACACACACACACACACAAACACACACACACACACACACGCGCGCGCACGCACACACACACACAGCTATTGCATTGACTTTCTTTCATACCTAATCCTAAATTTAAAGACCTCAGAAGTAAGGTTTTGCCTCATCAAGACTGGGCTTCGATCCTCATGAGGACTAGTGGTTCCAACAAGGTCAGTGTTTTTTATACTGGAAAAGGTCCCAAACAGCTAACAGTTAGAAGGGGGTAGGCAGATCATGGTTGCCATGAGTTTAGGAGTCTAACCAGCAGTCTAAGCAGATGATCCTGGACCTTTTACTGTGTGACTGCATGGGGGAAAACAGCATGTGGGGAGGGTGGGAGGGGGTCACTGATGATGCCCAAGGTCCTGCAAATGCAGCATTGGTGGTATGTTCAACAAGGATGGCAGCAAGGCACCAATGAACTGTTTAGTTGGTGTCTTTCTTCCGCTCTCTCTCATTTACCAAAACCAGGAAATGACACAGGAGGATAGTATGCTTTCAGTAGTGCCTTAGTAAAAAATTGTGAGGGCAGGAGTGGGACGGTCTGCGCAGGGGGGTGGGATGTTGGGCCTTCTCGATGTTTGCTGTGGTGTTGCTACAAAAAAAAAAAAAAAGGACACACACACACACACACACACACACACACACACACACACACACATACATATGCAAAACATGATGTGTTTTAGCATTTTCACATCTGCAATTATCACTATTATTCTCCCCTGCTGATGATCAGATAAAAACATGATTACAGCGTATTATCCAAGAAGAGTAACATTTTGAATGCTGCGAGCGAGGTAGTTTTGTGGAGATGAGGAGACTATTAGTCAGAAAAGATGATGGTGATCAGGTGCAACAAAGTGGAAGCCATGTTGGAAGTTGAATGTAAGCCAAATACAACATGTTTTATACATCAAAAAATCTAAGTGAAGCTAGGGCACCAAAGAAGAGAAAGTAAAGGAAGCAGTGAAGCAGGAAGAGTGATAATAACTGTTGGGGTGGGTGATTTTGTTTGTAGGTAGAATCACTATCTGCAACCCGAATCACGAGTCACTTACATACATTCTTTTTATTTACAAAGATATCTAGTTGTATGTTTACTTAACTGCCTCCAACTTATTAATCTTTTTAATAAACATGAGCCAAAACAAAGTTGCATTAAATGTTAAACTAAAGTAAAAGAAAAATGTAATTGCTAAAGGATGGACCAGTTTTACCAAGGCTGATTCCCTGTTTGTTTTTTTTTTTTAAATGCGAGGAGAGGGAGTCATGTGACAATTTAGAGCTGCCACATAGTCTTACTGTTGCAATGGAGGGGAGCACCTCGGTCAGAAGGCATGTACTATATAAAGGTATAGAAGAATTTCTGCAATTCTGTTCAGTGACTGGAAGCAAATATGTGGAATGGATGTGGATGCGCTCTGCTCTCTGGTTGTTTTAAGTTCATCATTTGGATTTGGTTTGCTACTGTTTTCCAAATGACTCCTGTGAGGAGGGTGGTAATCTCCAGTGAATTACTACCAGTGAATTCTCATTGCCTAGAGATGTTGTTGTTCCATTTTCCTGAGCTGTACACAGGACTCTACATCCCCAGCAGAGTTTGAATAGAGGTTACGAAATATCCCCTCTCCTCCCAGGATGGGTCACATGAAACACTGAATTGAGAGATGACATCCTCATCTGAATTATAAGGCAGTGTAGATATTTAAATTCTCTCTGCTGACAAAGGGAAATGAAAACACACTAGCTGCTTTTCCAATAAGGAATCTTCACCTCGATTAGGTCGGTTGCATGTCCCGAGCTGCTGCCAGTTCACATGGTGTTCAAATGAAAAAGTCTTGGTTGATGCTTGTGAGGCACTGGCACTGAAGCGTGTGTTTGAACATGAGGGAGATGTACGTAGATGCATGTAAATCAGCCTGGTAGATATACCTCAAGTTTACCATTGTGTGTTTCTAATGCTAAGGTATTTTGCTTGAAAAAGTTTGTTTGTAAGGGCTGAAAGGTATTTCATGTTTAAGAAGTACACACAGCTGTGGAGTAAAGCTCACAAAGCAACATATATAATGCTTTACAGGATTACTTAGGATTTGTAATCCTGTACAGGATACAGGATATGTCTCCACCAGGAAATAGTCCCTGAAGAAAAAGCGATCTTACAGAAAAAAACATCTGTCACTTGATATAGATGTGAAAGTTCGCCGACTGGATTCTGACTGAAGTCAGCAAGATATGAAAAAAGCTGTGACATGCTTAGGGGAAACAGAGACCCCAACTTTCTTTGCTGAATTCACAATGTCTGCTCCATTAACATTAAGCCTGAATAGTGGGCTGATAAAAATTGCACTGCGCTTCAGTCTTGCACTCTAGTAGTTACAGTGCTGAGGAAGCGGAGTGAGTTCTTTTCAAATTAATATTCCCTCAAGAACAAATGTGAAAGCCAGACTCGGCTCAATCTGTGGAAGGAATGTGAGCTTGGCAACAAACAACATTGTTAATATCAATATCTGCAGTATTAAAATACATTTATGGAGTCTCAAAACTATTGGCAAACAAATGTCAAGTTAGGTAACTCGTAAAACACAATGCACAAATAAACCCCTTCTTTCAAAACATATTCCCTCATTTGGTGCTTTGATGATGTGATCTGGTGACTGAGGGCCACAGCATATGATTCACATCATTTTCATATTCATCAAATCGTTCGCTGGCCTCTCGTGCCCTATGATTGGAGGCATTGTCATCTCGGAAGAGCCCGCTCCTATCAGGATAGAAATGTTTCATCTTAGGATAAAGGTGATCACCTAAAATAAAGTTTAACTGATTTGCAGTGACCGTTCCCTCTAAAGGGACAATTGGACCCAAACCATGCTATGGGGGGACATTTTGCTGACATACTGTACATAACAGAGCCACCTGATCTCCTCACTGCAGAGGTCAAGCATTCAGGCCTGTACTGTTCTCTTGCTGTACGCCACACATGCACTCACCCACTTGTGGAGAACATGGTGCAGAATGACTCATCTGACCACATTACTTTTTTTCAATATCCAGTGCCAGTTATTTTTGCACCACTGAACTCTCAAATGTGCATTCATGTATGTAATTAGGGGTTTATCCACTGCAACCCTACTATAATATCTTTCGCTATGTAATTGTCGACGGCCTATTCTTGCTGTCACAGTCTGATCACGTCCTGCATTGACATTCTCAGTCAACTGAGGTTGGGTTTTAATTATGTAGGGGTGTGTGTCCTCGTCTCCGTATTAACCAAGGAAATAAGCCAAATGCATGCTTGAGTTTTTACAGTTCCTTATGACTGTGATTGACTTATGTGAATTCTCCATCACATAAGTAATTGAGTTTATGTAAGCTGAATGTTGATACACACTCGTCTTTATGGAACAGTGACTGTAGCCTTAACTATCAAGATTATTTTTTATTGATTAAGTAACTGCAGACAAAACTTTTTTTGCACTCTGCATAGTCAGTCATAAACCCTTGAATATCAAAAATCAGTTGAGAAATGCTTTTAATCGATTTATTGTGTTGTTTACAGGCCAATCTTGACTCTTGTCAGGTCCAATATGGTTGCAACAGGATCAAATTTTCTTCTTCTGCTTCTTCTGCTTCTGATGCTGCTTCTTCTTCTTCTGCTTCTTCTTCTTGTTTTGCGTCTTCATCTGCTTCATCTTCTTCTTCATCTTCATTTGTTTATTCTTCTTTTCTCCTCCTCCTTCTTTTTAGTTTAAACAGCAGTTGTCATCTATAAATGTTCTATTACCACCATCAACTGGAAAACGATTTGTTCTTCTGCATTTTTGTGACACAATTTCAGTTTTACTACTTCTAACTGTACTCTGCTTGTATGTGTGTGTGTGTGTGTGTGTGTGTGTGTGCGTGCGTGTGTGTCCGTGTCCACAGGAAACTGGCAAAGTCTACCCTTGTGCTAGTGCTCGTGTTTGGCATCCACTACATCATCTTTGTGGGGATGCCTCATACTTTTGAGGGGCTGAGCTGGGAGGTCCGCATGTACTGTGAGCTGTTTTTCAACTCGTTTCAGGTACTTTCTGTCTTCCTTTCAGTTATGTGATATGAGAAACTTTTTACGTAATGGCCAGCTCAAAGTTGGTTCTCACATATACACATATCTCATTTACATTACGGCAACAAGTCAATATCTCAAAGTCTATCTAACTCCACACACACCGACAAACTTTGTTTAGTTTTTTTTTTGTTGTTTTTTTAAAGTTATATTTTCGGGCATTTTTGCTTTTATTCAGAGAGTACAGTGAGAGGGGAAATTCAGGGAAAGAAAGAGAGAGAGAGGGGATGACGTGCAGTAAAGGGTCTGAGGTCAGACTGGAAACAATGGCCGCTGCGGTTAGGACTAAGCCTATGTGGGCCATGTGAGCTACCAAGGCGCCCAAACTTTGTTTTGTTAACACACAACAAATTTAGAGTTCATGGATCACAGTCTGTGGTGTGTGTGTGTGTGTGTGTGTGTGTGTCCCACTGTGGGCTGGCTCATTGTGACCTGTAAAAACCTGCAAATCAAGACTGCATTATTCAAATGTAGCAGCTTGACAATGAGAGTGATTCAGTGTCAGAACTCTGTCCTGTTTAGCTTTAAATGAACAATTTCAAACGTAATGAATGAATGTGGAAATGAGCCCTTACATGGAAAAATTAAAATGGATGGAGCTAATCTCATTATAGGATCATTATACAGGAGCTCAGCCACAAATACTCATACATAAATTATAAATGATGCTCATTTCAGGTAAAATTCATAAGTGATCCCACGGTGCCAGGGCAGGAGATGCGTTGGCTTGCACTCTTTTGTTAAAACCGTTGGCATTTCTTCTGGCTTATTTTTATTTATTTCATTTTTCAGACAGGTTTTGTATTCATATTTTTGGTAAATGTTAATTCAGCCATTAGTTAAGATAATATGTAATTTACCATGGCCCTATTTTCCAGTAATGATCAGTTTTAAAAGTTTTAACAAACAGACATAATTTAAGATAATATGTAATTTAACGAGGCCCTATTTTCCCAGTAATGATCAGTTTTAGAAGTTTGAACACTTTGATTGCCCCTTTGTTCATCTCCCAAAGCAACCTATTGTATATTAGGTAGCAGTGCTTCTTAACTCAGAAGGTTAAGAAGTATATTTAGAACCCGACATACGCATACTGTATTTAACATATGGAAACTGAGAAAAAAAGATCAGGAAATGTCTTTGCGGTCAGATGGGATTAATGTTAAAAGATTAAAAGCCTTAGGTGAAACTTCAAAGGGGCAAAGGCAGCATAAAAAGAAAGCATATGTTGGCATCACTACACTGTTGTCTCCTCTATCCTCCAGTACACTTTTCATCATAAAAAAGCTGCTTGTCTCCTAAAAATGACATTCATATACAGTACAACTAATTTGCATCAGCCAATCCATTTCAAACTGTTCTCTCTATTTATTGAATTCCCTATAGTATAAAATCAAAGAGGCATCAAATGTTACTTTTATTCACAGGCATCTATAAATCATGTGGTAGAGTCTTTTTGAAGATGGTCAGTCATCTTAAAATGCAGGAAGCGTCTATCTGGACCAGTCAAAGAGACTGGGTCAGGAGTCGTGGGTCACACAACGACAGCGTGAAGTAAAAATGAGCCAGAAAAGCCATCTTCTCGCCAGTTGGCAAAAATGAGTCATTATTCATAATGGATCCTCATCTGGATAAATATATCATACTCACAAAAACATGACAAACAATAAAGAGCACAGAAGCGTTTCATATTGACTTTCTCCAGAGTAAATGCAGTTTTGTTGTAAAGTAGTTTTTAAAGAGGCAGAGGCTCAAGCATGGAGCAGTTTACCAATGTGGTGTGTAGAAATAATGGACCTGTGTTGTCAGATGTCTGGGGGAATATACATCGTATTGATGAATGTACATAAGTGTGTGACCTATGCATAAAGTAATTGTGCACAAAAATGTCCTTCAATTAGAGACTGCACATAATTCATACTGAAATCTGAAAGCTACAGGTATTTAATCAAGAAGAGGGATTGAATTAGCTCATTCCTCAAGCACTTAAATCACATCAATTTTATTCTTGACTTGTGTTCAAATAATTTATATCAAAGTGTAAAAGGCAAATTTAACACACGTGAATTGTTTTGTCGTGAGAGGGCTGTGTGTGTGTGTGTGTGTGTGTGTGTGTGTGTGTGTGTGTGTGTGTGTGCGCGTGTGTGCCTCTGTCAACAAAAACCAAAAAAAAAAAAGACTCACCGTGGTTGCATTTGTGATGGTGGCCAGAGACGCAACAAAAGCACAATTTCATGCCGGGTAAAAAACAAATTACACTTCGCCACCTCTTGTGCCAAGAAGACCCTGAGCTGTATCACTCCACCCACCTCAGCATGAGCACATTCTGTCTGCAGCCACGATATTACCACACAGATGCAGCTTCAAAAACATGGTACCTGCCAGGCAGTAATGGCTTTGCACCTCTATGAAAATAATGGATTATAGCGACCTTAACTGTATTTATTACAGTCTATTCACACTTTCTAAAAATATTTTACAGCTTTTAGTATTTAATATGTTGCTGTCTAATATTTCTAACATTGCTGTATTTAGTATATTTCACCTCACTGAACAATATGTTTCCCTGGCTTCTGTTACAGCTCAAAATTGATAATTAAAAACTGAATTGGTCAGAATAATTAGAATTTCACCTGGAAATTTCATTAAAGATTTCCATTGCTTTGCAGATCCTCTCTGATTTCAATAATGGCCACCTTTACAGAGAATCCAAATGCTGGTTAATTAAGAGTATTTACAAGTTATGGAGGACGTATGGAGTCTAATGGAAGTGGTCCCTACATGGTGTCTCTAAGGACATGCACTGTCAGAGGCTCCTGTAAACGTATGATTGTGCTTATGAGAACAGACAGATGAAGGAAAGTAAGTCAAAAGAACAGAGATCCACATTCATGATGGAACTGAGGCTCTATAACATCAAACAGTATTGAAATAATGACATATGTCACTGTATTGCTTTATTTATTCACCATTCAGCACAGACAAACTTATAAACTATAATAAACCCAGACAAGAAGAGGAGAGGGAAAGAGCTCTATTCATCAGGTTCATCATTGGTTGTTTATTTGATGTCTTTTACCCAACACCTGCAAAGCACCTAGAGATGAGTGGCGTATACACTTTCATGAAAAGATTATAATGAACACACTGAGTCACAGTAGCACACATCTGCTAAGACTGAGCCTTAAGAAAAAAAAAAATTATGTTGAAATAAAAGGTGTTCTGTTCTAGTCCATGAAATATTTACAAAAAAGTACACCCAAGTTTTATTAAAAAAAGTTACAAACAAAAGAAAAGATGGATGCTGAGAGTCTGAATGGAACTAAACGCCAGGAAAGGTAAAGGCTTCGGGGCTGAAATCGTCTGAACAGAATTGTTCTGTGGCTTGTTTTAAGTACTTTTGTGGCACCAATGTTAATGTTTTTACAATATTCTCTTATATATGAACAAATACTGCACAAATTTGAAATGAAATGTAACACCTTAATCTGAATTAATCTGAAAGTTCAGGGTTATCTGTTGGACCCAACAATGCACCTACTACTCTGTAGACTATAGTATAATACTCTCTGGTCTAATATCTTTTTGACTGTTAAAGCCACCTTTCATATTACATATGGACCGCTTTGCTTTAGAGGAATGCTTTCAGAGCTTCAAATCATTTCCTCTTCATACTTGTCTCTGTCGCAATTTGTGCTGCTCTAATGGCACATTTATTACTCAGGCTGGAGCCAGTGATTTATGACCAGTTTGTCCAGTTAAGAGAGTTTGGTGAATCCGACTTGGAAAATTTGTGCAAGCAAGCCTCACAGAAAAACATCAGATACATTTTATAAAACAATAATGGAAATGTTCTGGCACGACGCCCATCTTCTGTTACATAAGTACAAACCACTTGGCACAGTGAGCATGAAACTTTAGGGAGCCCTCAGTTCTCGGTCTCTCAGGCAGCTGCATGTGTGGTACAGCCTTGGCAACAGGGTATTTGTACTTTCAGTCTTTTGTGTGTGTGTGTGTGTATGTGTGTGTGTGTGTGTGTGTGTGTGTGTGTGTGTGTGTGTGTGTGTGTTTTTAGCAATTTCAGTGACAGCTTTCATGCTCCTGCAGGTCCTCTCATAGAAATGTGCATAATTAGAACTCCAAGTTATTTAAATGACTTTTTTTTTTTTTTTTTTTTTTTTAAAGTTGGGGTCTTAAAGAAGGATAAAATTATTATTAGTGTTGCGGTTTTTCTCTGCTTGGTAAATACCTTCTTATTAAATGACTGTGAGGATTAACTTCTCTGGCAGCTGTTATTTTATCCAGAGCTACACTATGTTGATTTAGACTTCTCACAGCTTCACTGCCTGGTTGTTTCTCACCAGCAAAACACACACACACACACACACACACATACATACTGTACTTCGGCACAGACTTTCTTATCTTCCCATAATCCATCACTTTCACAAAGACACACGTCTGACCTGTAACAGGAAGCAAGAACACAGGAGTCCGAACAGAAGCAGCGGTTTTGTTCTTTATTTTCTACATGAGCACTATTGGAAGCAAGTAGATTATAGTTGCTGACCTGGATCATCCTTATTGTCTTCATTTGCTGAAAGTGTTTGTGTTGTGTTCGCATAAGAAAGCCATTTTATAAATGGTTGGATTATCCTATACCCACTGCTTATTTCTTCTCGCTTGAGTTCCACTGTGATCTGAGCTCACAACTTATGAGTCAACCTCTTCTTTTCAGGGTTTCTTTGTGTCCATTATCTATTGCTTCTGCAATGGAGAGGTAAGTGGATTTTTTTTTTCTTTACATCACATAGAAGAAGCCCAAACACTGCAAAACTAAAGCAGATAGAAACTTTGCAAAGTGAATGGTGAAAAAACAACAACTTTAGATTGGTTTTAAACTCAAATAACAACTATAAAATGACTCCAGTGGCTCACACAGTCAAGGGTCTATCTGTTGAAGTTAAATGTGACATTGGTGACATACTTTGTCTTTTTTTTTCAATTAATATGTTTCTTGTCATCTCAAATGAAATGTAATGAAAAAAGTGCTGTCATGACTTTAGTAATTCTCCATCTCTGTCTCCCTCTTCTGTCTCATACACTTTGTTCCCAACAATCCCAACTCAGAATTTCTGCCATTTCTCTCACTTTTTGTGAGTCTTGTGGAGCACTCAACCCCCAAGACCCTTCAGACCAACTGCAGTTCAAACAAGTTAAAATTAAACAGAGGATTTTTATTGTCTGTTGAATCAGAGCTCCGTAAAGCATAACTTTGTTATTAATACTGAACCAAATGACTTGCGTAATATGAGAGGGTCTCAGCTCTTAGAATTAACACCCTGCGCTACAGAGCTTTAAGCTGCTCTCAATGCATTGTTTTAGTCACTGAGGCCATACACTGTGGTTATAGTTGAATTTTCATTAGAAAACAGTACATGGCTGTGTCCAGCAAACAAGAGTGTTTGTTATTATCTGCCATAGCATTATGTGGCTTAGACAGAAAACAAACATGCTAGTGAAGAGCAACATCTTTATTTATATGATATGATTCAGTTGACGAGATGTCTATTCTGCATTCTCTGATAATTTTGTAATATAGTTTTGTCCTTTCCTCCCCCGCAGGTCCAGACAGAGATAAAGAAAACATGGACTCGATGGAACCTGGCCTTCGAGTGGGAGGGTCCGGTGGTCTGCGGCCGCTACCGTTACGGCTCTGTGGTTGTGGGGATCAACAACAACAGCACCAGCAGTCAGTCCCACCTGGCTGGGGCTGGGCCTTCCACACGCTCCACCACACTTGTTTCAAGTCGTGCTTACCGGAGCACTGGCCCCCCTGTGATCAGCATGCACGCCACTCTCCCAGGTTACGTGATCAGTAACTCAGACCCATCCATACCTGAAGAACCTGAGGACAGTGGCCCCAAGCAGGTGGACGATATCTCGCTGAAGGAAAATCTGCCTGTTTTAAATATGAATGCAACAGCTGAGGATGAGGAGGAAACGCTGTAGCAGTTGTCTAACGTCAAAAGAGGCTGTAGAGACGAGTGGAAAATTTTGCAGGTGGCGCTGTGCCAACTCATTACAGCCTCATGTAATTCAAATTCTGGAGAGGGAGTAAACACAAAGTTTGACTGTGTGTACATGAAATTGAAAAATGTCTTGAACTGCTTTGAGAAAACAAGCTTAAAACACAAACTAATGAATAAGTTATGAGGTTGAATGGCAGTTTACAACACTATCGTCGTGCCACATTGTCTTGATACCACCACTAGGAGTAACCAAAATCTGAATTTTACACACTGAAGCTTTAACTAAACACGCTAGTCCTGGTGAATAAATAAAAATTATAAATGCAGCAACACCATAGTGCCCTCTGTTGTCCAGCATGCTCTGGATGCCACACGGCAGCTTGGAAAATATGCTGTTGCAAACAAGCATAAACCTCCCAACAAGAAAGTGCCAAGAACTGCAGTTCCTCAAATGGCCACTTGAGGCTGACTACAAAAGCGAGTCAATTCTCATAGACTATCATGTTAAAATGCCAGACTTTACGGCAGAAATAAACATGTTTACAATCTGGTACGAAAACGGTTTTGGTCTATACTCAGGGTGAATTTTTATGTAACTCACCTGTTTAAATTTGACTAAGGCTTAAAGTTAAGCGTAATTAAGGGCATGCCACTTTGAGTAACAGGTGGGTGAGTGTATGCTGGTCACAAACTAGCATGCACCGAAGTCCACACAAACCCCACCTTTGTGCCCAATTTGGAATTAGCCAGGAGTTGGGCAGGGTCAGGCTCTGCCAAGATGGCAACAGTGGAGCAGCCCACTCTAAGCCTCAGAACCGCTGTTCAGAAACCTATGGATAACATCACAGAGGCTATGTCCTCAGTCTGGTTGCATGTAGCTGTGGTGGTCTGACTTCAATGACATAAAATAGTAGACATAGCATTCCAGTATCTGTCGTGTATATTTCCTGGTATTACCTCGATCGTATTCAACACGAACACCCCACACCTGCGGATGATGGTGAGGCACAGTCGGAAAAAACACAGAAACACGTAATGAAGGGGTTTTAAGAAAACAGTGGCAACCCCAGCAGCATGGTAGCTGAAGAATAAAAAATCATTTCCTGGAGTTTGTTGAACCTTGTCAACATGTGTTCATTGAATTTGAACATAGAGTAAGAGTAATGTATTTTAATGTTTTATTTTCTCCACACAGCCCAACGCTTCATACAGAATACATTCTGTATGAGGCGTGTATGGATCATTTTCATCCATTTACTGGTGTTTCTGATCCTCCTATTGGCTTAATCTCAATTCCAGAGGATGACAGTATCTGTCATGTAAAAGGAGAATATTTAGGAGAATTTTTTTTTTGGTTTGACAAATTCGGTGTCCTGGTGAACAACTGTAATGTGCATGCTTGTTGGTTGTCAGCCCACGTTGTGATGATTCATGCATTTTGTGAAGAGAAACCTGGTACTCACAGCTCCTGATGGAACCACCTAACTTTTGGACTTTTAAATCAAGTTGAAATGAAACGAAAACATCGGTTACTTTTCAAAAGAAATATTGATGTACACACATGCACAGAGAATTTTTATATTTACTGACAAATGGTCAAAGTCAGTAGCACATAGTTTTTTTGAAATGTGACAGCATAAAAATCATGATTTTTGTATTTTTGACAATCAAACCATTGTGCTTGATGTGAAGGGCTACATTTGATGGGCTCTAAAGAGTTTTACTGTATGTCTGCTTTGTGAATGCATGTTTGTCAGTGAATTAGATGCAGTGCTTGTCACAAAAACAGAATCTGTTCATGTGCCTCTCCTGCTCCAGAAGAAGCTTTAAAAAACTGACTTGAAAGGATTCTTTTCAATCTTGTCTGTTCATGTGCTAAATGCACTTGGTTGATTTTTTTCCCCTGTGGTACTTGTTTCTTTCCCTTCTATCCTCCCTGCCCTCCTCTCTGTTATCTGATAATAAATGTTTAATGTTTTAAACAAGTATCTGTGGAGCTATATTCTAGCTGGGAATTGATAGGATGTACTAGAAAAATAGTGTTTTTGCAATTTGCCTAAAATAACTTTTACGACACACTATGTCACTGCAGCAGGGTCAAGTATGAGGAACTTTCTATCAAAAACTGAAAGCCAAAAAATGATAATCAGCCTGCATGATAAAAGAAAAGAACAGAGATATCACAGCTCTCAACTGTCGGTCGGCCAAAACCAGCAGAGCATGAGTGGTGACACATATCTGAAGCTTCTTGACCATTTCCCTGAGATAGAACGGACTGAATTGGACAATAGTAAAATAATTTGAATGCTAACAAGGCAGTCATCACAGGCAATTTTATTGTACAGATTTCCAGAAATGTATGCTGTGTCTCTGACCCTCTAGAGGTAGATGTGGTTATTTGGCTGCTTTGCCAGACTGTTACACTGTTGTGTCCAGCAGGCGTGTTCATTTTTTATTTTTTATTTTTTTTTACTGTGTGCTTTGTTGCCTGTGTATCTAATAACTTAAAACTGCTTGTGGTTGAAATGTGCACACAGGTATCAGGGAGTAGGAGGCTGGCTACTTGAGAAACCACAATTGCTGCATGTCAAATCAGATACTGCAGTCAGTACACTCACATGTAATACACCGTGCACATTGTAGTGTGTAGAAGTGAACGTTTTCCATTCCTGTGTGTGCCCTGTGTGTCACGCAACATGGAAATTAAGCCGCCATCGGCACCAATGATTTGTCCTACTTCTTCAGTCACCGTTTTGACAAGCTTGAAAATATGTGGTCACTCCCCTTCTGCTGCATAGCCAAGATGGTGGCCGTTGAGGATGAGAAGTGTCCATTGTTTTACATTCAACTTTCTTATCATTTTGAGTGCACCATCCTTGTACTTTTAGTGCACTGCGTGTTGCCATACTTGTCAATGTGAATGGACTCAAAATAGTAAGTCTAGAAGTACTCAAATTGAGACACAGCAAATGGCTCATTTTATATGCACCGTTAAGTGTCGGGGCTTTAGAGTTGCTGGAAGGCACCATTGATAGAGCTGACTGAAATTACTTTGGTCACACGTAGCTATCGCCTTGGGTTTTACTGCCACTTCCTGAAAGCTGCATCATGGGTTGCTGCCTGAGGAAGTGTTACAGGGCATGTTTGTGAATGTATGGGGGAGAGATTTAGCTTTTTGTCTTTCGCTCGTGTCCTTGTCTAATTAGAACTGCTCAGTATTAGAGATGCCGCATTATAACAGGCAGTCTGTTTGTATATTTTGCAACCACAACTAAGTGTGTGTCCAGAGTTGTGTGCGATGTAACAGATTTGCACGCTCGGGGTTGACTGCTACCTACGGGTTATGCTGTATGTGATTATAACTCCCACCTCTCCCCCGCTTTGTTGTCCACTTCATTTCAAAGACATACTCCTCCCCCCTTGCGGTTTGTCACAGAGCCGAGTATCTTGGAGGAGAGCTTAATTGCAGCCGGCCATGGAGAAGAAAAGCAGGGCACCCACACTCAGAAACGAACACAGATCTCTGTTGGGCATTTACACAAAAGATTCACAGCCAACTGCAGTGTTGACCAAATGGCCAGTAGAATACATGATATCGGAATTGTGTTAGCTTTTCTGGTGCGCTACATTTGAAAACAAAGCAGTAGAAACCTGTTGCCATGACATGTCAATGAAATTGTTTCTTTGCCGTAAAATACTCAACCTCCTTCTCTGCTGCTAAATTTAATGGACACAATGAAACAGTGTGAGGGTCACTTAACACACAACAGCATGAGCTTTGAATGATCACCCAGCTTCTCTTTCTGGGCCGCACACTGTGTCCTTTTTGAAAGGTTGCAGTACAAATTTAAAATAATACATAAAGTTTTGACATATTATATTTATGTGTGAAGAACTTTGAAATTAAGTGAGATGAAAATTGACCTTTTAGGCAAAATTGGCTAGGTAGAAGAAGGTTGAAGGAAATCCTGGATTTTTGGTTACTACAGCAACTTCAGGTTTAGCCCCTCTGTGTAAATTCTCTACAGTATCTGAAATATCAAATCAACATCAAAGTGAAGACAACTTCTTCAGCTTTCAGAGAGCCAGGATACATTTCATTTAACAATCAATAGTCATCAAATAAAGAGAAAACATAATAGACATCACCAGCCTGGGTGCCAATTGATTTGATGGCATCTTTCAGTTACAGCTCCTTTAGGCGCCTAAAAACACATTCAGTTAAATCAAATGCAACTTCACCTGCGGGCTGACTCTGCTAAATTGTGCTGTTGGGGTGGCTGGAGCCTCCTACTTGTGTTAATGGTTACATACAGAGTTCAGATGAGGCAGGAAAACCGAACACGTCACAGTTCACTGATTTCAGGACCCAAATGCAGACACACATGAAGGCAAGTAGGTGCAGTGATTTTAATTTAATGATGAACATAAACAGGCTTTCAGGCAGATGAGTCAAAAGGTCGGGAATGGCTGGAACAGACAGAACAGGCTGCAGGCACAAAGGGAAACAGTGGGGAACAAACGCAGGAAACACAAACAGACTATCTGACAAAGGAGCGAGGGGAACACAGACTAGGGAGAGGAGGTAATGAGACACAGGTGCAACACATTAGGGTCAAGCAGGTAATCACAGGTTGGAAACACACGAGGGCAGGAAGTAAAACCATGGACACTTAGGAAAAGTAATAAAACAGGAATTGTTCAAACGGAAAGTCCAGGGCTGTGGTTGAAAAGTCATTTTTGCTTGGAAAGGTTCCTAACTGAATGAAATGGCCAGGAAGTATCTGAGCAGTAGCCATGATAATGTCTGATTGAATTCTCTGAATGACAAGGAAAGGAGCTTCAATACTTCCTATTTTGACTCCTTTAGCATAAGATAGGAAGGTTGGATTCTCTCCGCACTGCAGTTGTCTTATCCTAATCTGAATTCTCCTTCACATCTTTCCTTGACCTCATGGCGTTTTCTATTTAGATCAAGGAAAAGTGGTTAGGAAAGGAGAGTTCAGATCATGACAGTTAACAAGGTTCAGGTGAGGAATAGACCTTTTTCAGTTGTCTTAGCAGTTAAACTCATTTCGTTAATAATAATAATAATAATAATAACAATTAATCCCAGTAAGCAGCCCAGTGAGTCAGCATGCATAATAACAGGACCCTAGAGTGAGCTCACCTGAATTGAATTCAGTTGATTGTAAAGTCAACAATCACTCCTGTGCTTTCCGTGCTAAAAGGTCAGTCGTTAAAAAGCCTATAACAGGTACAGGGCCTCAGTTGTGACCGTGAAAATGTGTGGAATTAATCTGTTGTGCCCACACACCTGAGCTTTACTCAGAGGAAGGGGGTACTTTCATTTCTAAAACATTCTCTCTGCAGCTTTGATAAAACCGAATTCATGAATGTGTAAATAAATGGAGGATCTGACAATTAGTAGTTATATAAGTGAGTTATAGAGATGA
>NW_019525242.1:3101873-3139048 GCF_002814215.2 Seriola lalandi dorsalis | reverse complement strand
CATTAAATAATGACCAGAATGAAAATGATGATGAAGTTGACCTTTGGCCATAAAATTTCATAATTTCTTCATTTTATTCTATTAGACATTT
The DNA here is from genome assembly GCF_002814215.2 of Seriola lalandi dorsalis. Lineage (NCBI taxonomy): Eukaryota > Metazoa > Chordata > Actinopteri > Carangiformes > Carangidae > Seriola > Seriola lalandi. The sequence goes on along the minus strand of NW_019525242.1, from coordinate 3,138,957 downwards.
GTGTTAGTGTGTGAATTATTGAGTTATAGCAAAAATCATGTTTTGTGAGGTCACTGTGAACTTGACCTTTGACCATCAAATTGTAATCAGTTCATCCTGAACTGGAGTGAATGTTTGTGCCAGATGTCATGAAATGCCCACTGGGCATTCCTGATATATCACATTCACAAGAACATGAGGTCACCGTGACCTTAAACTTTGACTTTTGCATACCAAAATCGAATCAGTTCATCCTGGAGTCCAAGTGACTGTTTGTACTAAATCTGAAGACATTCTCTCAAGGTGGTTTTGAGGTATTGCGTTCAAAAAGATGGGATGGACGGACAGACATACAACCTGGAGGCATGACAAAGGAGGAAGTCAAGTCACGTAGTTTTGACAAGCATCAAATGAAAGTTCAGGTCACCTGGTCTGTCTGCACAATATAAGTGAATGGCAGTCAGCCAGTCCCTCTCTCTCCCCTGGCCTCCATCCCATTTGGTTCTCTTGTATTTTGTTTATCTGAATGTTAATTTTCTTTTCGGTAATGTAAGATAGATTGACACAATTCATGAGCCGAGTTGTGACATATTATATAGAGTGACAACGTCCTCATTAGGAAGAGGTTGTTGTGGATGGATACTTTGACAAAACACTGGACTTTGACACAGGAGCCCACTGTCTGTTTCCCATGTGAAACTACAGTATTTCCTTTACCCATGACCGTTCTACGATCTTTTCCTAAACCTAACCAAGTTGTATTTGTATCTAACACCTTGACCGTTCCATGAGTTAAACCGCATGTTTATCATTGTAGCCTGTTGTCAGGAAATGTTACTATCGGTCATATCAGAGCATGGACACCACTGGTCATTTAGGTTGTTGGGTACAGTGTTTAAACAAGACAAACACTATAAAGTGAAAGCTCTTATTCGCATAAGAGCCTGAATTGGCATGTGGCTATGGCCCCTATAAGAGATACAGAACTCTTCCCTGCAGCAGTCAGGTAATTGAACATAATAACATTGACCTAAAGTTCCCCTGCAGAGAGTATAACACATTTTTTTTTTACTAATACACCAAAGACCCACACCTCTATATGAATCATCCACTTCCGTGTTCCTCCTTGTGCCAAGTGTTGTCACTGAAATAATGAAGTATCCCGCTGTCCTCCCAAGATGCACAAGTTACAAGGTTCCCAGTCTCTCTGAAGGCTTTCATCTTTTATTTTTAAAGTGTAAAGTTTTTAGTTTTGGGAAACTCTGAAATGTTCTAAATTGATATCCAAATTTGATTTCTGCTCCACTGACTAAATTTTCCATCTTCAATCCATTTCTGGTGCTTCATATATACTGCTCACTTTTCCTTTCCAGCTCTAAAGAGATATAGGGGAATAGAGACTGTCAACTACAGTTATACACTACATACACAATATCTGCAGTTATACAGTAATATCTACTGGTCATATCACAGCAAGTAAGGCCATAGTGGTGAAAACGCCTCATTGTATTAAATCATTTGGAAAACAGTACAATTTTTTAGCTGTTTGCTGTTTGCTATTGAAACATTGTGAGTTCAGCATCAAACTTCATCCCTTTACTTACCAACAGCTGTCTCCAGTGGTGGAAAGCAACACCAGTGTTAACTCTTGTCTCTATCATGTCTTTTCTTCTACTGAAGTTAGCATGCTAACTAGCCAGCCCCAGCCAATCTCATTCCTTTCCATTAGCGAATCACTGCAACCTCCAATCTGTCCTGAAGACGTAGCACTGCTCAGAGGATGTATTATAACCTTTTGTATTATAAAGACAAGAGAAAAACGGCAGAGAAAACTTACGACTAGCCTCTTTAATGCTGCTTTTTGCTGGGTTATTTCATTCTAAAATTAGCTTTCATGTAAAGAATCACATGCTGATTTTTTTTACAGGTCTTAACTTTCACCAGTTCAGTAATATTACATATAGACAGCTTCACAAGCATCCTAGCATATGTCATTTAAATGCCTGGTGGCATGTTGTACCAACAGTGCTGGAACACAGTCCACTCAGCACTTATGTGTCTGCCATGTTAATTCAGCTGCCACTAAGGGAACTATTGTGGCAAATCTGTCACATTTGATGTTACATGGACAGCAGTCATTGTGCATGCCCGACAATACAGAGCCGCTGTGACTTTGTTGAGATGGGACCATAAATGTGGGGACAGACCCTTTCTGATTTCCACTGGGAGAAATTTTTATTTCAGCCCTAGCACTGAGAGTGAACGTGACACATACATATTAGGTAATAAATATAAAGGCACCCACACACTGAAAAGCAAAGCATTTGTATTCAAACACTTCCTATTCTTAATGTAAGAAAAGGAAAGAAAATAATAAAAAAGTTCAGAGATGGGAAAAACATCAGGGGTGCTGGAAAAAACATTGCGCTTGTTAGGATAGAGGGAGGGCAGACAAGAAAAAATTGACAGCAGGAGACAGAGGGACAGAAAATTAGTTTTTGAAATAGTCAGAATGTGGTTGTTTGAAAGACAGAGAATAATTATAGCTTAAATAAATTGGCAGGAAAATGAGGGGAATGGGATGATGGTGACAACTCAGTAGTGAACCAGCTGACAAATGTGTAAGTCATGACGTTTTCACATTTATCATACACACTCTGCCTGCTCTCTTTTACCTGCCCTGGCTGTCAACCAAAGAGATCCACAAACAGCAGCACTCTGCAGAGTCCCCAAGAAGGCCTATTATAGTAAAATTGGTCATCTGGAAAGGAGTCAATAGCCGCATCCTTCACAGGCTGCATTAGAAGACTGATTGCATCACAGGGTGGCGACTAGTCTGTCCCATTTCAAAGGCTCCTTCAAATGCATCCTCCTTCTCCCGGTCCAGCCTATCCCAAGACTCATCGTGCCCCAGTTATGAAAATAACATGGCAGTAAATAATGCCGCCAGAGAGCCCAAGGATTACACTTTTAAATGTGAGTACTGGGTTTCAGCTCAGTTGAAATGCTAACGGTACAACTGCTACAACCAATGGCCTTAAACTTCAAGTTACGTGTTGTCAAGGTTGCTAGGTAGGAAGAGTGGCACTTTGCGAGGCCACAGTAAAGACAGGCACAGCTGGGGAAACAAAGTGCAAATCCTCTGTAAGCCAGAACATTTTATTTTAGTTTGAAGGATGTTGCTCTTGAATTGGGACCCATCTGTTAAGGCTGTGTAAAAGTTTTTATTAGGACTCGAAAGCAGATTCAGACTATTGTAGGGTTTTTATTGACAAAAGAGCTACTCTGAAGAAGCTGATGGCTGGAGCGGACTGATGGCTGACTGAGGAGGGTTGAAGCAGGGAATGGTGGAGACTGCCTGAGGATGAGAGCAGGGGTGAAGACAGAGGGATTGGCAGTGGTGGCGGTGAGGGCAGAGGCTTGCTGGCGCTGGGATACGCTAAGCAGACGGAACAATTTGGCGATGAGTGGAGAGTGGCCGGGATTCTTAAACAGGTTGCTTGTTGAGTTGATGGGTAGCAGGTGTGGAGTGATTCCAGGAGCGAGGAGAGAGAAGCCACGCCCACACAGACACACACAGACACACACACACACACACACACACACAGACACACACACACACACACACACACACACACAGACAAGAGTGGAGGGGGAGACACAAGGAAAAAACAAGGAAACACAAGAGAAAAAACTGTAGAGCTGTGGCAGAGCCATAACTCCAGCTATCATCCAACCAGTTGCTACATTTGTCACCAGGCCTTCTTGTGAAAGTAAGTTGTCAAGCGGGCGTTAAAAGTTGAGGTGGTTTCAAGTGTGCAGGTGTCATTAGTTTGTCTTCAGACTGTTACCACCGCCACCTACACAGTGTCTGAGTGCTTTAATTTTGTGTTTAGTATCATATGAGTCAATGGACTGCACGATATACAAAAAATAATAATATTGCAAGTACTTTGCCAGATATCACGATATGCGATTTCAGTTGGAATGGTTGTTTTTTAATTTAATTTTCACTGGAAAAATATAAAAATTATGATGATGTGGTTTTTGCTGGGTCTTGTACCAAACAAACATGTTCCTTTACATCTGGAGAATATGATTTGTTGGCGCTAACAATGCACAACAATGTTGTGACACATTTTACCTTTTTATCAAAAGAATTGCAGCTCCTGTGATTTGGATATTGATTTCGATTATTCTTTGATTAATTGTGCAGCCCTAATGCAGATCTGCCAAGAACCCAGGAAAGCAGGACATGATAACACTACATAACTCCAATTATTTTATGACTGAATTCTCCCAAATAGAAACTCAAAACCTCTGTAGCTTTTGTTGCAGAAAGTAAATGTGTGTCCTGGACACATCATATTTAGCTGTGCGTGAAGGAGCGACAAGAGCCCACCTCTTAATCTGCAGAAAAGCTTGTTGGTCACAGTTATAAAACAGACATGAAACTACATCATCATTCAGGTCCAACAGTAGAGCTTAATTGATTTACAGCAGGAGCATCTCTTCATCACCCAGGGACTGAAACACAGTGACAGATAACCCTCCACTCCTACGAGTAGAACTCACCGGGACCATAATCATCATTTTTCTCTCTGTGGACTCTCTCTCTGTGGCCCATAAATTAAAGTTCAGTATTGGTGCAATCATGTGCAACGCAGGACACACTCATAGCCACAGATGACACAGTGACACCCACACCCATACCGGTACACGGCTGAAAGTCCCTGTGTGTGTGCCACTGGCTTCTCTCTGATGTCAGCGTTTCACTTTGTGTTAAAAGAGCTTTGAGTCAGCGACTGTCACTCTGTGGTTCAGTTTCTCTTTAATACACTCACCTTTTCATGCCCTTCTTTTGCCACCTCTGAAGCTGTTTTCCTGCCACTATTTCATTCCCCATTGACAAACTATGCAACTGAGAAGCTGCGAAAAGCTTTTTATTTTTTCTAATGAAATTTCACTGGGCTTTTGCTAAAAGAGCAAACACCATCCTTGTGCTTTATTTCTTTATGATGCTGGATGGTGACTGTCCTACTTCATACACTTTGTACCCTGCATGTCAGAAATGTCATCATATAACCTCACTTATAAAAGATCAGGTGTTTGATGTGAATATTCTGCATTTGTCCTACCGATGTAAAAAATAATTATGTCATGTCATCAGACTGAAAACAGAAGAAGTGGGTTTACATCTTCACCTCTGTGCTCCAGTAAAACTAACACAAGTAAGAGACAAATCCTCAAAACATTTCAGACAAGACTTTCTAGCATGTTTTTATCGAAATGCTGTCAAAGAATGATTCGTTTTTACTGTGCTGAGATGTCATGTTGGCCTCACTAACATATGAAGTAGGTGTAAAGTTGATGCACAGACAATTACTGATACATTAATAAGGCAGTAAAGCTTGCACTCACACCTCAGGGCTAATGAAACTTTAATAACATGCTTTTAATCACTTCCTATAGTTGTTCTTTGAATAATGATGCAACGATTTCTTAGCTATCAGGATGTCATTGACAGTCGGTTGTGCTCGCTGAGTTGTTTGGTCCACTTCTTTGGTCCAAATTAAAATACCTCAACCCTTTCTCATTGCCATGAATTTTTGAACAGATAGTCATGGTCCCCAGACCACGAAGCCCACTGACTTAGGTGACCGTTAATGTTTAGTAATGATTTTTATTCATATGTCTCAACATCTATCTTCAACAGTCATAAATAATGCAGCTCTGGCCCAATGCATCTTAAACCATGTCTTACAGTGTTCTTTTTTGTCTATAGCGCATGCACAAATACATATGCCAGATGTTAAAGTGCGATTCTCTTGGTTCTCGGCAGGTCTGAGTTATCAACCGATCCCATAAGCTATTGTGTTGTTTAATGCATACACAACTGATTAGAAGATTCTGCTCATGAAAAGCTGTACTTAATTAGAGATGGGAAAGTACTATTTGCTAAACATGTCACAAAATGCATGTAATTTTCTGCTGGTAGACTTATTTGTGAGTGAATTATATTCATGCCACAAAAATGCCAGTGACACAGGAGTGTTTCTCGGTCACTCAGTACTCTTCTCCCGTTCAATATCGGCTATTCAGAAAGCATAGAGCTTATTTTGCCAGTGAAGTGGTGCCGTGTACATACAAAAGCATTTTATACACAAGGCATCAACTTCGGCTATTGATTTGTTACGTATGATGTAAGTCAACTTTATTTCATTTTCTGTCAGAGGGACTACACTACTGTTGTTGGCTAAACTAAGAATTGAAAATGACTTTGTCTCAGGCAGTTTAGATTATCAGATCATTCATTCATCCTTGACATCAAATAATTAGTTACATACAATTTCAGGACTGAATTTTCATCTAATATTTGAATGCCTCTTTTGTCTCCATTTGAATACGATTTTTCTTTCCCTCACCCAGTTGACATGATGTCATTTACTTAAAAGTCGTAATTAATGCCTTATATGAGTTGTTTCCTGTTCATGAGTATCCTGACAATTCCTTTTTACTCATATATTTCCTTCATGCCTTCCTGCATTGGTCTGTTCGAAAAAGTGTGTGTCCATTTTTATAATTAATTGAGGTCTGAGGCCACTGTAGCCTGAAAACATGAACTGGAGAGATGTATTTCTTGCCTTTTTTCTCTGCTCTGGCTCATTCGTCTCTGTTGTATTTTTTCTGATCAGATTTAACAACCTGTAGCAGACTAGCAGACTGTAGCTTGAAGTCACTTAGTCAACAATCCAGCCCATCAGCCTGACCTCTTGACAGAATGCAACCTTTTCTTTGAACTGAAAATAAAAAAAGACTCTGGGAAAGTTGCCTTGAGCCAGCCCTATCTGTTACAGCGAATACACTCTCCATCTTCAAGATAAGAGCAGTAACCTTCCTGTGTGTTGGCAAGGATTGCTAACAAGTGCTGGGTAAGTCTGCTGATACTGTTTCTAAAACCAAGCAGAGCTAGAGTCAGTGACTGCAGTTAAAGCAAATTGGATTTAACGACGCATATGAGGGATAGGTTGAGAAAATAGATACACAATACAAAATTTGAGAGGCAGGAAGATATAAAAATGCCTTAAAAAAATAGCTCAGGGATGGAAGCTGTGCACTCAAAGGTCAGATGTCCTCAAGGGGTGAATTAAATTATCATATGTTATAATGTAGTTTGTCATAGCAGCCAAAGAACGATATGCTAGTTAATTTGTTTGTGATTTTAGTAGGTGCTGTGAGCTGGAACTATGTCTTGTCGATGTTTATTCATTCGCTCGATATGACTATGCTGTATCTGTGCCTTCAGTAGCTGTGGTCGCTAAGCACAGGTTGTTGTTGTTTGTTTTTCATAATGACACCAAGTCTTACTTTTTGGAAAAAGACTCTGGGATGCTGCACACACAGCCCCTTCCATTTGGCTATCGCTTGAAAAGAAGCCTAATTCCCAAAATGCTGAACTACACATTCTCTGATGCGACAGTCCAGACGCCTCCATTTACCTACAACACATTTACTATATTGTTTCAAGAATCTATGACATGAAAACATACTTTATGATGTTAGTACTTTGATCAGAAACAACATGTTTATGGATTTTAATTTCATAATTACAATAGTAGTTGATTGCCTCCAACAAGCAGTCAAGTTGCAGTCTACATCAATGTCAGTCATTATATAATGAAGACTTTAATAAAAGGTATTACCTGTATTTTTTGATTTGTGACATAGGAATATATAAATAAAACTTCAATGACTTGACTTTGTACAGCTTTGTTGTTGAGCTATTCTTTGTAGATGAAAAATCCGAAAATGTTATCTTTTCTTTCATCATCACCATCTGTGTCTGTGTATTGAACGAGATGAAAATCTACAGAGACTGGAACAGACTGCACACTTTAGAGTAACAATTTGAGCAGGAAGTGAGGGAAGTGTTTGATTGACTTGAATTGTCCTTTGTTTCCCGCACAGTTATTCCCAACCACTCCAGCTAATTTGTATGACTTCTATGGATTGAACCCTCGTTCTGAGAATCTACATGACCAAACACAGGATGAGACAGAGAAAAGGGAACACCAAGTGATGTGCATTCTGTGTGTGGTATGCCAGAGAAGATATAAATAGCGATATAGTGCAGTGACTTATCACTTTCTGTGTAATACCAGTGAATATTGTGACAGTGGAAGCAAGAGACACAGAATACTGAAATATAGATGGTGGAGCATGAAGGGAGGGAGATATACGGTCAAAGAAATGCAAAGAGGAATTTGACAGAAGAGATAACAAGATCCAGAAGCTGAGTATACATTTCACCTCCTAAAGCTCCAGCGTGACCTTTAAAGATAGTGTAAAAGCTTTGCTGATGGCCTTTGATCTGTGACCACTGTACAGAGTGATAATGAAAAACCCACACACGTACTGTCTGTAAAAACTTTATTCCATTAAAATGTCTGATTACTAACTGTTCTGATAAGTGCACTATTTGCTGATTTTGGTCACAACAGACTCTTCATCTGAGTCTGGGTCTGACTGAGGCTCAGACATGTGGCTGAGTCTTTCCGATGTTTCCTCTAAGACTAACCATGTTGATGCGCACGGATGTTTCACCTGTCAACCTGGTGTGAGCAACGGTGGTAGTCAGGGCATAAGGCCTGACCCTGATTTTTCAATGAGGAGGTAAGCCTAGATGTGCCTACAGCCACAGTGTATGATTTTTTTCTCACTTCTTATGTGGAAAAACCATGTTAACCAAAATATTAATTATATCAGAGTATTTTCATATAGTTTAAAACATATTTTCTTTTATCTCAAAACAGTTGTTATCTTCCATCATAGCTTTTGGCTCGAGTAAATTCATCTGATTTGGTGTGGATAAAGTTGCATCCCAAAATATATCACATTTTTGATATGTACATTTATATTAATGTAGATATAAATGTTGATACACTAGTACTGAGAGAAACAGACACCTAGCATAGCAGGGATGCATTTAATTTCTATTAGCAATGGCCAGTAAATAATCAAAATTAACATTATTGTTACAATGGACAATAAAGCTGTGAGGGCAGATTTTGATGGTAGAAACTGCTTTCTTGCCTTCTGTGGAGATTATCCAAAGGCAGAAATCAGTGTCTGCATTTATTATGAGTTCTTGTCATGTTTAAGGATTTGCTGGATGCAAATGCAGACCACAGAGGCACAGCAGGTTCAATTAGCGGACCTGGTGCTAGACGACTGGGAGACCAGCTGGAGATTTGGGGTGTTTACAAAGTCCAAAAGCCATTCAGGCAACAAACTTTTCGACCATGGTCTCTTTGGACATTTCCCTGGGTGCCGTCCTAAGAGCTGCCTCTTTGTACTCCCTGCAAATATCCCTTAACCACTCACAATAAAGAAGCATGAGGTTGTATGAAAGTCATTTTCCTTTGAGCTCTTTTTCAAAGGAAGTGTCTTCTGTGTCCATTATAGTGTCCATGTTTAAGGAATGCTTGACCCAAATGCAAACCACAGAGGCAGAGCAGGTGCAATGCAAAGACTTATTTAACAAAGGTAAGAAACACAAAGAAGATGAGAAAACCGAATTTTAAAAACAAAAGGTAATGCTTCCGAGCTAAAAAGATGAACTGACAAAGGCAACTGGGAGCACAGAGACTAAATACAAACAAGGGAAGCAGGTAGCAAGACACAAGTGCAGCACATTAGGACGGGGTAGACAATCATACTGGAGGGAAAATAAGACAAAGACAGGAAGTAAAAACGACAGCGGACACAAAAGGAAAGTTACTTCAAAATAAAGCAGGAAACAGACAAACATCCAAACATAATGCGTCCAAACAAAGTCAATACAAAAGGGGCACACCATGACAACTGGGGTAAAATAATCAGTCTAAAGAGGCATGAAATTAAAGCTTTACCACTCTTTCTCTCTGTTTGACAGTTTGCCATCCGGCCTGAGAACTGTCCTTATAGGGTCGCGGGCAGGCTGGAGCCAATCGCAGTTGACATTAGGCGATGGCGGGTAACACTCTGGACAGGTCACCAGTCTATCACAGCGCTGACACATAGAGACAAACAACCATTCAAACTCACATTCACACCTATTGACAATTTAGGGTCACCACTTAGGGTAACCTGCATGTCCTTGGATTGTGGGAGGAAGCTGGAGTACCTGCAGAGAACCCAGGCTCGAGCAGAACATGCTAACTCCACACAGAAAGGCCCCAGCCGGCTGGCGGGTTCGAACAGAGAACGGTCAGTGCTAACCACTGTACCACCATTCCGCCCTATAAAACCATATTGTAATTACTTATTTCTTTTTTTTTTAACCTTTATTTATTCAGGGTAGTTTCACTGAGAGGCCACTTCTCTTTTACTGTTAGTCAAATCACACTGGATCAGTGGCGATTGCTCTAAGACTGCAAGGGAAGCTCAGCTTCCCCTAAAATGTCAACAAAATAAGTGGTCAAATATGTGCTGTTGTGTGTATATTTCATTGACTAAATATGCGCTAGAACACGTTCATCTTTTGTTCAGAATCAGCTACTTATCACAGGTAACCGACACAACTTCCTTCTCATCCCCGCAGCGCCACAGCGCCACAGTGCTTTACACAGTGTAGACGCCAAGCGTCTACTGACTTCAATGGGGAAGCATAGAGTGGGTTGTTCCACTGCAGCGAAACTAGACGGTCATTGGATAAATGCTGGGCTTTGTCCCGCCCATCGGACGCTCAGCGTCTCTGGGGGTCTATGGGGCAGTGGGCTGGCCCGGACGCTCGGCTTCTGCATGATGATTGGATGATCTGTCTGAGGCTGAGTCCCTTTTTGATTGACAGCGAAATGAGCGAATCCGCGATCTTGAAGTATAAGCATCCACCGGAGCAGTTTTCAAGTTTTTAATTCCGTTGTTCGGAGTTGATCTGGAGACGTTACTGATCCTCAGCGACTTTGTCTTTGTTAAAAACGACTAGCGTTGTGTTTGGCGACTCTCTTCTGTCACTCTGCGAATTTACATTTAAATAAACGGACACATTTTATGATGTAGGGCCGAAAATGAGCTTCCCCTCATTATAAGACCAGCAGCCGCCACTGCACTGGATGGATTATTATATGAATGTAAAATATGTATACCCTTGATACTTGATGTCTTTGGGCTCTGAATCACTCCCTCGAAGAAGCATCACACTTAGCACAGCAGAGAGTGGGGAGCGGCAATAATAACTTACCCCATGGGATGGAAATAATATGTGATCAATAATAACCATTTGACAAGGAAAAATTGCTCTTTTAAACTAGATTTTTCATATGCATAATTAAGTTGGACACAAACACACAGACAACATTAATCATGATGGATGATAATTCTAGGCTGCCATCAGGAGAGGGACAGCTGCCTCGCATTAGACGATAATGGGTCAAAAAAATGCAATATGTCCCCACTTAACTACTAAGTGCTGTCTAGTCATGTATATACTTTCATATTTATTTGCTAAGGCTTTGAGCAACAAGTCCTTCAGTGTAAAACAGTTTGTTATTATTCTTAAAAATAACCCATTGAAGTGCTTTAGGAATTTGCACATCTAAATATAAGACAGAAGTGTTTTTGCAGAACGTTATGATGTTACAGTGAGGTTGACCTTTCACCATTTGGCTATAAAATGTCATCACTTCATCATATATCCTACTAGACATTTATGTTAAATTGTGTCATAATTATTGTATGAGTTCATGAGTTATGGCCAAAAATGACCTTTGACCAATTCTAAAAAGTTCATCCTTAAGTTCAAGTGAACATTTTCCCTCTATATCACATTCAAAAGAACGTGAGGTCACCTTGAACTTTGACTTTTGACCACCAAAATCTAATCAGTTCTACCATGACTCTAAAAGGACATTTGTGCCAAACTTGAAAGGATTCCTTCAAAACATTACGTAACATATAGCGTTTACGAGAATGGGACATACAGATCCACGGACGTTCAGATGTGCAGACAGAGAAGCCGAAAACAGGATGCCTCTGGCCCTGGCTGTTGTTGGCATGGAGGCATGAAGAAACCACCACGGGATTCCTGATAGCTAATTGTTAAGGTGCATAACTAATGCTGGTCTAGCGCTGGTATTTTAGAGTTCAATACAAATCAAGTTTACACTGGTACGTACTGCCTTCAGTAAACAGCCGTCTACCTGTAAGTGACAAAAGTTCTTACCTTCTCCCACCCACTCATCCTTTACATGCTACCAAACTAACTGCCAGCAGTACAAATTAAAGCATGGCAACCTTAAATTGTGTTACAAACTCACTTGAGTACTGTTTGACAAAGCAACGTGTGTGGTGACTGAATGAATCAAGTTTTCCCTCTGGGCTTACCGTAGCTGACTTGACTCACATGCTTTTGATCCCGCTGCCCTCTGTACTTCCTGTACTTGCCACACTGCAGCCAAACAATGCTGAAGAGACCACTTAGGGGCTTTGGGGCTCGCTGGATTTGGATATTGTTTTATGTCGATTTTCACTAAATAATGGCATATTAGTGGGCCCTGCACTCTTGTGGCCTGAAAGTAGCACAACCCAAAATACTGGAAAACTAAAAATACTCTTCACCCAATATACAGATGTGCTCATAAGTTTACACACCCTGGCAGAATTTGATTTCTTGGCCATTTTTCAGAGAATATGAATGATAACACAAAAACTTTTCTTTCACTAATGGTTAGTGGTTGGGTGAAGCCATTTATTATCAAACAACTGTGTTTGCTCTTTTTAAATCATAATGACAACAGAAACTACCCAAATGACCCTGATCAAAAGTTTACATACCACAGTTCTTAATAACATGTATTGCCCCCTTTAACATCAATGACAGCTTGAAGTCTTTTGTGGTAGTTGTGGATGAGGTTCTTTATTTTCTCAGATGGTAAAGCTGCCCATTCCTCTTAGCAAAAAGCCTCCAGTTCCTGTAAATTCTTGGGCTGTCTTGCATGAACTGCACGTTTGAGATCTCCCCAGAGTGGCTCAATGATATTGAGGTCAGGAGACTGAGATGGCCACTCCAGAACCTTCACTTTATTCTGCTGTAGCCAATGACAGGTCAACTTGGCCTTGTGTTTTGGAATCGTTGTCATGTTGGAACGTCCAAGTACAGTGCGCAGCTTCCGGGCTGATGAGTGCAAATTTTCTCCAGTATTTTCTGATAACATGCTGCATTCATCCTGCCATCAATTTTGACCAAGCTTCCTGTGCCTTTGTAGCTCACACATCCCCAAAACATCAGCGATCCACCTCCGAATTTCACAGTAGGAATGGTGTACCTTTCATCATAGGCCTTGTTGACTCCTCTCCAAATGTAATGTTTATGGTTGTGGCCAAAAAGTTCAATTTTGGTCTCATCACTCCAAATGACTTTGTTCCAGAAGTTTTGAGGCTTGTCTCGGTGCTGTTCGGAGTATTGTAAACGGGATGCTTTGTGGCATTTGCGTAATAATGGCTTTCTTCTGGCGACTCGACCATGCAGCCCATTTTTCTTCAAGTGCCTCCTTATTGTGCATCTTGAAACAGCCACGCCACTTTTTTCAGAGAGTCCTGTATTTCAGCTGAAGTTATTTGTGGGTTTTTCTTTGCATCCCGAACAATTTTCCTGGCAGTCGTGGCTGAAATTTTTGTTGGTCTACCTGACCGTGGTTTGGTTTCAACAGAATCCCTAATTTTCCACTTCTTAGAGTTTGAACACTGCTGATTGGCATTCTCAAGTCTTTGGATATCTTTTTATATCCCTTTCCTGTTTTATACAGTTCAACTACCTTTTCCCACAGATCCTTTGACAATTCTTTTGCTTTCCCCATGACTCAGAATCCAGAAACATCAGTGCAGCATTGGATGAAAGATGCAAGGGTCTGTCAGGAGCCCAGAAACTCACTGACCTTTTATACACACACACACTGATTACAAGCGAACAGATCACAGGTGAGGATGGTTACCTTAAGTAGCCATTCAAACCAGTTTGTGTCAACATGTTATCAGGCCAAAAGCTCCAGGGTATGTAAACTTTTGATCAGGGTCATTTGGGTAGTTTCTGTTGTCATTATGAATCAAGTTGTCAAGCCATTTATTGTCAAGTTGTTTGACAATGGCTTCACCCAACCACTAACCATGAGGGGAAAAAAAGTTTCTCTTATTCATATTCTCTGAAAAATGGCCAAAAAAAAAAAAAAAAAAAATAATTCTGCCAGGGTATTTAAACTTATGAGCACAACTGTATATTTAGAGAAAAAACACTGGGACATCCCGGAATTATGCACAACTGCCACATCCCTAATAAGACTGCACAGTGGTCACAAGGCAGACAGACACACAGTGCAGTGCAGCACATTGCTGCTAACTACATTTTTATTGCAATAGGAGTCATTAAACAGGTTTTATGAGGAATGAAAAGGAGATGGACATAAAACGCATCAAAGACACTGTTGATCATGGCACATCGCCTTTGATTTCAGGTGACATCTGATGTTGTAATATAAAATCAAGTTAATGCCATCAAGTCTAATTTTAGGCAAATTTATTTCAACAAATTATAAATTTTAAAATAACAGCAATTTTACATACAAATAAATCAACAGTACAAAACATTTGTACACTTCCCCTACACTGTCAGTAGACAGCCTGTGTGTGCAGAGTAAATATATGGTATAGTTTATAGTTTTATCTCAAGCCAAACAGTCAGCTTTGAGGATGACTGGTGCTGACAGAGAGGGCAAGACAGAAAGAACAGAGCAATTAGCAGCCCAACTTTGAGATAAAGTCAAAGAACCACAAGAGGTGGATGATCATAAATAACCAAAAAGAAGGTAACCTTAAAGTTGAACACATTCATATGCAAAAGTAAAATGACTCAACTCATTTCTTGCTCAGTGCACGTTTATGTGTGGAAACGTATCAGTAACTTTGCTGTTGAAGTCCAGATCAATCAATAATGATAAACATGTTTTGGTCCTTTTCAGTGTGGAAAAGTTTCTCTCCGACTCTGCGGTGGTCACTGGTGTGGTGAGGATGATTTTGAGCAGTGGCACTGTTTTTGACTAAACTGACAGCAGGCTGACTTCAACAGGCACAGCGCACTGTTCCCTCTCTGCAGTTCTGTGTACTCAGCTCAGTTCCCAGTTTTGCCTTGTTTATCATGGGCCACATCTCTGCACAGGGAAAAGACTCCAGGGTTGGCTTATCACAGTGCCACACTCCTCCTTCCTAACAGTCACTGTTTGATTTCCTCAGCTTTACCCTATTTTGTTTATCTTGAGATATTTATTCGCTCACTTCTGCAGCTAGTTCATGTGATTTTGTGAAGTTTTCAACTGCACGGTTAAAGGATGCATCGACATCACGTTTGTGTAAAAGACTGAAGACGATGTCCATCCTGGCTGAGCTGTGGCAAGGCCTGGATCTGACTGAAAATTTTGGTGCCACTGACCATCTTTAATACCCCAGTAAAACCAGTAAGTCCACAGATTCCTTAATGATAGATGACGAAAAAAAGATGGACTGAGACAAGGATTTCCCCCAAGATTACGAATTTACTAAAAAAAAAGTCAATATATAAAAAGCAACAATTAATTAAAGTAGGCAATTTAAAAAAAAACAAAAAAAAAAAAACAAAAAAAACAAACAAACAAAACTATAGAATATAAATAGGAGGCGCCTCAAGATCTCTCAAGATCTAATCTGTCCAATATTTAAATGAATAACAGGAGAAAGAGCTGCAGGATTAGCAGATGTGGCCGCAGACAGGGAAGGGAGAAAAATCACACTGGGATAGAGCACCTCACCACACTCTGGTGCCCTACACATTCACACACCAAATCAACAAAGGGGATGCAGATAAATAGTGAAGGAAGTGCAATATTTACCAAACACACTATTATGAGGGGTGGTGAAGCACAGGTGAGGAACTCGACCACCAAACCTTCCACCGTCGGGCCGGCCACACTCGCTGCCGCACCTACAGCACTCGTAGAGGGACTGAAAAACATGTATTAGATCACAGCAGGGGTACAAATACTTGGGGGAAATAACCAAACCAATGCCAGGAGGGATAACAGCATACAAACAACAAAACAACTAACAGAAAACACCTAATAAACCAAAGGCTAAGTGCAAAGCACTGTATCAAACAACAAAACTAAGTAAAACAGCTAACTAAACAGACAGTTTAGTTATTGGGTTTTGTTTAACAAAATAACCAACAGAACAAACGTGGAGCAGAGACAGCGCTCTACAGGCTCACCAAGCAGCAGAGAGAGAGAGCGCAGCAGCATCAGGGTAAATATATAGCCTTCCCCAAACAATTAAAAACAGGAAGTAGGCGTGACTAAACCCCATAGTGACCTAGAAGGGATCTCCCACTACCTGCTACACGTTGGGTCATAGAAAAATATAGGTACTGCGCATATGATTTTTGCTATCAGGGCAGTTCTTCTGAGTGAATTTGACAAATAAATTGCTGCCTGCGCTGACTTTGTCTTAAGCACCAGAAATAGAAAGGTTGGTATTTTGAATCTGTATTATCTTAAAAATATGTTGACACTCAAGAGTCAAATCACATTCAAATTCCCAGCAAGTTGTCTACTTTTAAAGCCATTACCGCAGAGTACAGGGTCAATCATAAAGGTTGTGTTAATGTTATTTCTAGTGTGATTTTCAGAACTAGATGTATGATTTTCTTATTTCTTCTTTTTCCGTTTTTATGAATAATTTTAACAGGGAAAATGATTTGCACTATTATAAGATAAACATTAATGAATGAGGTTGTGCTCAGAAATAACTCTGAATAATGTCTGACTGTTCCTGCCTGCCTCCTCTGTGTCTGCATGTAGGTCCTCCTGCCACCCCTGGGCTTGACAACTACACCTCATCTGAGATCAGTTTATGTACCTTCAGAGTTTGAGATAAGAAATGTCATGTGATGTGATCAGTAAAGCAGGTCTGAGATTTCACAAATATCTTCCAAATAAATGTTTTCTTATCTTTAGTCTCATTTTGATGCAGCAGTTGCTGAGACTTGCAGGGCTGCCAAAAACAATTTTTCCTATCTATCTAATTTACCGATTAGTCAATTAATCTAAATGATTACTTCTCCAAAAAACGACACACTGTCACAGTCAGTGAACGAAGAATAAGCGCAGATTCTTGCCTAAGCATTTGCTCAAACAATTACTCAATGGAAATTCTCAGGTAGGCGGCTTTGTGGCTTTATGAGTGTATTCAGGAGCTACAAGGACAAATAACATATTAAATTGCTCTCCCTACTGATGAATAGGCAAATCTTTCACATTTTTGTAGGTGATCGCACTGTGCGCCATTAAAATTAATAACCACAAAATAACACGAAAAGATTTATAGTCGGGATTATATAATATATATATAAGGGATTATAACTGTGATTTGCTCATCCTCCCAAACTCAGCCACTAACCAGCTGTAAGGATGGGTATCGTCAGGATCCTTGGTCCTGCTCATACTATTACTGGTTCTTTACCATTCCATTTTATTATCACTTTAAAAAAAGAAAACATTCAGAACAGGATTAGAATTTATTTGTTTCTTGAATACAACTAAATACTGTTCCGAGAGACACAGGCATCGGTCTGTATCAATCCTACACCCTGCTGATAATGTGATTCTCCACCTGCAGGTACCGCTGGTGCAGAGAGAGGAGGGGCTGGTTTGTCTCAGCCATTTTTCATTTCACATTTTAAGATTTGTGGTGTTGGGACTCAGTACCACATACCCTTGGCTCTATAGATAATAGAACTCACTTCCCTACAGTTCTTCACTGTTCACACCTCGGGACGACCCTCCCCCACGGACCTCACTGACCAGTCAGTATTGGTCAGTGTGTGACATGTGACCCCCCCAGGATATCACCAGATAAAACCAGATCTCCTTTTCTATTTTCTTTCTCTTCTCTTCTTGGCTGGCTCAGGAGCAGCAGCTCCTTCTCCCGTCTCGGCTCTTCAAGGAGCCACAAAGCTCCCAGCACCAGGTCAGCATAAGGCAACCTGGAACAACAGTGTTTCTGCAGGCCTGTCCACAGCAGGCAGACTGCAACACCCTCCCTCACTCTGCTTTTCAACAGAGTGAAGGTCCAACATATGGTGCCCCGTGTCTATAGACCCAACATTGGTTAATGTTTTGTTGTTGTAATGTGGTGATCTTAGTGGCCATTTTGAGTAGTTGTCTTCCTTGTTCAGGCCATGTGGTCACAGCGACCATTTCGAATCGGCCATCTTGCCTTTGTCTGTATCCACTTGGACACACCCCCACACACACTTTCTTCATTTATAATAGCCAATAAATTGATAGACAATTGAAGGTCCAACATGTATATGGTGTCCAGCTCGTGAGGCAGAGCATAGACCTGATAGTGGTAAACTAAGATAATCAGTTAGATGACATGCAGACAGCTTTAGTTTTCGTTGTTAGCTTAACCAGCGCTGTGGTTGTGTAGAACATGCTGTGAGACTGTGGACAAAACAATTGGTCAGTGCTATATGTTGTTGAACACATGGTTTGATATAGTGATTCTTGGCCCTTTACTTTTTATTGCACTTACAGTAACACAAAGTTCAGCAATGGTTGTCATTAACTGAAGTAATCTTCGAGTTAGCTTGACCTTACCTGTTCCTGTGTCCACCATTTCTGCTATCTCTCTCTGTGTGTGCACTGAATATGCAGCCCCACATCAGGCAGCGCAAACATAAATAACAATATCCAACAATATACAATATACCAACAATATCTGGCAGTCACTGTTTATGTTGATATTGTGATGCTGCCACAAATGAATCAATTTATGGGAAACTATGCTTTGATCTAAAATATTGATGTCGACGCATTTTCAGCATTGACGTCATTGATTAAGGCGACTAATTGCAGCGGCCCTAGAGACTATTTCTTGAGACTTGAGAGGAGTGGTATTTCATTTGTGGAGTTTGAAATCACTAAGCAGGTTTATAAAGTCCTCACTGTTAACAGCTTCCACTAATTTTTTTTTACTGTGGTAGCTTAGTACTCAGTATTATTTTTAATCCAATTACTTTAATCTTCATATTCACCTCCTACATTGTGACTCAGAGGATGTTGTTCTTATGTTTGTCTTTCATAGCCAAACAAAGCACTTATTACCTCTGCACTGTTCCCATGCCAACTGCAACCGTCTCGCCGCCAAGGCCAGGAAAAGACGCAAGATGCTCACAAACTGTTCTGTACTAAAGTGCGATTACTGAACAAAGTTGTATAACTTTCAATCTGAGCAGCTGGAACTCATACAAGTTTGATGAAATTCTCAAAATGTCAATACTGACTGGAAGCAAAAGTCAGCATTGACCTTGATCAAAGCATTTAACAGCCCAAGGTTAACAACATGTTGGACATATAGTACATCCTCTTTTTCTGGTTTTAAAGTCATGCGCTTTTCACCCTCATCCTCCCCCGTCACGTCTGTTCAGTTTGATAATGTCAGACACTGTTGCATTAGAAAGCAATATTGCGAATTAACAAAATCCAGGCAGCAACTACATTGGTTAATCAAATTATAAACATATTTAGTAGCAATGTTTGAGAGATGTGTTACAATTATCTCGATAACCTCGATAAGAGAAAATCAAAATAGTCCCCTTGCTTAATAGTTTTCAACTACACATTGTGTGTTTTCCTTATAACAGGAGGAGTCATGCAGCCATGTACACTCCACACGCTCCGTTGAATAAAAGTGTTGGGAGAGAGTGGAGGAAGAGGAGGAAGATAAGTTGTTGGAAGAGGAGAGGGGCCAGAATATTTAGCAGTAGTAGCAGAGGGAGTCAGAACAGTCTCTGCCTTTCCTTGGTGTCAAACATATTATTGGACTGAAGACCTCCACTGAGGATGATGACAGCCTCATGCGGCTCGTGTCATTTCTGGAGCTTTCATGGTATCAGTCCACTTTCAGCTGCTGTCACAGTGTTCCTGCCTCTGCTGCACCACAGCAACAAATATGAAAAGAGCCGCGAAGCTACTGTCACTGTCTGTTGGGTGACTGACAAATGTGACCTTTTATGTCTGTTAACTCCTCTGCTCACTGCTCATGAGAGGTGAATGTCATATAGTTACAGAGACTGTAGACTCAATCAACGACATAAAACACAGAGAATTTATCTCCAAATGTATGGACACATATTGTAATTATTATAATTGACAAAGTTTAGGTGGAGGTGGATGTTATCGTGGATGGATGAGTTTCCAAAACACAGGACTTTGACACCGGAGACCTTCAAAACCTTAACTGCATTTTTATTATTGTAACCATGACGACAAAGATCCTATACACTTAATGAAGTACTTATTTTCCTAACAAACCTTGACCACTCCATAAACTTATTTTTGTAACTGTGACAACGAAGGCTTGATAGGACACTGTTTTTATACTCCACGTATCCACCTGTATGATAGATATAGCTCTCTTTTTCATTTGTTATACAACTATATTTGTACAATGTGTATTACCCAGCCTTTCTCAAAGAGTGATTCACAGATCACCAGTGGTCCACAAGCGACCCCTGGTGGTCCGCAAGTAAATTTGTTTAAATATCATGTTTGAAATTTAATGTTTCTAAAACTCTCTGCGAATTCGGGGCCCCAGGCTCACCTGGTAAACTTCATGCCATTTAGGCTTAGTCCTTTACCGCAGCGGCTCAGGTTTAAGTCTGACCCAAAGCCTTTTGCAGCATGTCATAGCCTCTCTCTCCCCCCACTTTCCTGTCTCTCTCTCACTCAAGCTTGAATAAAGGCAAAAACACCTGAAAAAATTGTAACTTAAAAAAAAAAAAAAAATTATGCCAGTTACCACACAGCCAACTAGCGAGTAGTGTATATGTGTTGTTTTCAATATTAAATCAACTCATATATAATTTCGAACATTATTACTTGAATTGGTTGTTGAACTTACAGCTACGTAACCGACCGCTTCGCGACACTGCCTACCCGCGTAGCTACACTAGTTTAGAGTTTATGTTTTACGATTTACATAAAAAAAATCATGAGCATGACATTTGAGAGGAAAAGTGGATGAAGCTCATGGTTAGCCTAGCCCTGGGACAGTGCTAAATTTAATCAGTTATCAGCCTATTTACTATCAAACATGGACAACAGACAACATCATGGACTGGTGGCTTAAGGCCGTGTCAATTAAAAGAAAATCAAATGAAACCTCCAACATAATGGATGCAACAGATAAGTGTAAAGTTTTACTATAACGTAGTCACCATGACTGAGACTTGAGACTCTTTAATTTTGATGCTACATAAATAGCACCACTTGTTATCTTGCAGTGTGCAAGGTGCAGGGATTGTCAATAATTAAAACTCTGTCCCAGCTGATATTTTTCCATGCAGGCTCACCACGATATTACTGAAGTGGGAGTGAGTTTTATTTTAATGGTTAAATGGTCCTTCGTCTGAAAAAGTTTCAGAAATGGTGGTATAACCAATCAAGAAAGAAAAATGGCCCAGAGCTTTTTTATGGTTAGGGGAAACCTTAGGGCCACTCTTACAATAACTGTACTTGATGTATCTTATTATATGCGACAGCACACAAGTAGGCTACATTTTTACTCTGTGGCAGCAATTTTGGGAGTTTTCAGTGTTTTAAGTAGAGGAACTGGAAGGCACAGAGCACCGACCTCAATCAGCCCCATTCAACATCTCCAATATGAATATAAGTATGTGTGCCTGACCTCACCTCAGCAGTGCTCTTGTGGCTGAGTAAAAGCAAATCCCTGAGATAACTGTCATGTTGCGATGTGCACATAATTTTGGAGATACAGTGTATATCAAACATCAGAGACATTCAGAGATGGACTGATGGAAAAAAAAGACAAAATTAGCATCTGGACCGTAACATCAATCATTCTGTAACAGGCAGTCACTTACGCCTATATGTTTGTTACATACCGTACTGTATCTGACATTTATGAATTATTAATTACTTAAAAATACACAAAATATGCTTCGATATTAACAATGTAATCCTTAAGATTATGATGAAACCAAAGCCTACTTAGTCTGAATTTTTTTCTGTAGTGGCCATTAAATGTATTCAGTAATTATCTCTTTATACGGCAGTTTTTATTGTCAGTAGTGGAGTCACAGAAAAACAATGCCTTCACATAATCCAGTGCAATTTTATCGATCTCAGCCTCACAGTTTACTGTTCACTCTCTTTACACTTTGTGGACACGGTACATTGTTTTGCCACTGCTTCAAATTAAAAGTGTTCAACTGGCAAAACATGGGTGGGGTGGGGGGGTGGGGGTGGCTTTTATTGTGAAGCAGCCACATCACAGTTGATCATCAAAAATGAAAAGGCATAACATGACAGGAATACATTTTGGCTTTTTTTTTGTCCGTGGATCATTTGTTGTTTTGCAAGGCAGAAAAAGTACAAGATGCAGCTATTTATTATTTATCAGCTGTTGGACGAAGAGTTGCACACTTCAAACTTCTGACCAAGGTAACCAATTTTACTGTGCCCTGCTGTCGTGTGGAAAACTACTCATGCTCTATGCAGCATGAAATCAGATCATGGGTGTGATTATTAGTGACATGATGAGCAAAGATAAATTAAAACATTTGTTTGGCTGCACTGTAACATGGATGCACCATGTTCTAGTAGCTGTTTTTAAACTTTTTTTACCATCATCATAGTACTGGTAACTAAAAAGAATAGAAATGAAGCTATTTTGCCATAGTGGGCTTTAATGGACCAAAAACATTAATTTAAACAATGCTCACAAACGCAAATATAATAAAACAAACTAATACATAACGCAATGAACAACATGCATTAAAACAAGCTTATAGGTGTGTATATTTACTGATGTCATGTTTTTATTTTACAAGGTGAAAGATGCTTCAAATTCATATTAATTTGTAAGATTTATTGTTCATAGTGATTATTCAAAGTTTTGAGTATTCAAACAATTTCTGTCCATACAGTTTCTTAATTTTTCTACTCTTAGAGTTCTTATTCATTTATATGCATTGTGTTTGTGTCAAGAAACTCGATGTATGCAAAGCAAAGTGTGTTAACTTTATCTTCATGCTCTCTAAATCAATATCTTATTCACACCAACAAACAGCAGTTTAATTGTGTATGTGATAATTAACTACCACACCATGCTCGCAAAGCATCACACCAAGGCTCTGGCCTCCCAGTGAGGAACAAGCCAAAAATAATGAACAAATTAGCATGTGGATATATAGTGCAAGTTATGTCATTAAGGGTTTGGTGAGTTGTCAGATGTGTGAAAAATACTGACATCAATTGAATTCCTGGGGATGATTCTGCTGTTATTAAGGGTCAAACCACTGCTGCCATTCATGTCAGCCCCCTGGGAGTCTTTAATATCTTTATATCTGATCCCAAAAAGACTGCAAAGTTTCTTCAGCATCAGGGCGACAATCTCCTCCTCCTCCGATGGCTTGGTAAGAGAGGAGACATGACAAAATCATTTTTTGAGTAACAAGGAATACTGAAGAGAAGCTCTTGACACTACTCAGTGCCATCAACATATCATGTAGCGAGTGCTTGTAAGCCTTGATCTCAGTTTGTACCCATTTCTTGTCTTTGAGGCTGTGTGAAATAGAGACATATCAAACTGGGAGTGCAATTCAGTTCTCGCGGTTACACAAAATACCCCACAGAGAATAACAATGACACAATTTTGGTCTATCTATTACAGTGACATTTTGCAGGTGTACCATGGCTTTCGTAAAAAAAAAAAAAAAATGTGTTTATTTTTTTTCATGCTGGGATTGAAGTGAGAGTCAAACTTTGGCTGTGGATAATGTGCTCAATGCCTTAGATAGCATCAAAAGAAAGCTGTGCTGAAAGCCACACTGTGTAAACACAGAAGATATTAATGGTCATTACTGAGAAATAAGATTGAGGACAAAACAATACCAACGGGAACATCCAAGACTGCAGTTATTGATTATTATTATTCTTTTATACCTTTAACAGCTAAACTGCACCATGACTGCCCCTGATTACAGAATACATGACATCACCAAACTCACTACTCTTTAAAGGGATAGTTTTGCTTTTTTGGTGTAGGGTTGTGTGAGTTATATATAGTCATATATAGTCGGTACATCACTTGCAGTAGATTCTAATCAGAGTGCTCCCAGTTAGGAAAGCTGACCAGCAGCACATGGCAAGGTGGCAGAGCAATGTGTTGCTGTGCACGGGGCCACCAGAAAAATGTGTTTTAGAGAATTAGAGACTTATAAACGCCCACCGAAATAATCCAATATCCGTTTCAATGGATGCTTCATGTAGAATATTTCAAGCGGTTTATCTTCCCGTGAAAACAGCACTTTCCTTTTGCACTACATTTTCAAACTGCTGAACTACCGTATTCCTACGCACTGGCGCACCTACGGAGTGCAATGTATTACGCTGCTTTCCGATTTTACTCGGCTGACCTGGGACGTAATACAGTGCGGTCCATAGGTACACTTGAAATATTCTACATGAAGCGTACATTTAATCGGATATTGGATTGTTTCGGTGGGTATTTTTAAAAGTGTCTAAAACACGTTTTTTCTGTTGGCCCCCATGTACAGCAACACATCGCTCTGCCACTCTGCCGGTGCACCTTGATGTGTCATAGTAGGAAAAGCACAGCTGTAAATAATTAAATTCTCACTATAATAATGGTCTCCACCCGCTGGCACACTTGAATAGAACAGAGCCACTGTTCATGTTTTTAGTAACACCTGTGCTTTTCTCAGTGTGACAAGTCGAAATGCTTTGACTCCATAAAGCAGGAAAACTATGAGGAATCTCCAGCTTTCTCTTGTTCACCTAATGAGTGATTGACTCAGGGTGAAAAGTCAGTGTGAGGCCTCAGGTATCTGTGCCACTGTGCCGCTACTGCATTAAATCTTATGGGTCTTGAGACGCTCAGGCGGCTCCTCCAGACGCAGATGTGGTTTGCTGCTGATACTGCTGGAGCCATGGTTGATAACAGCAGACCTTGGATGGTCAGTAACAAGTGGCTGGGTGCTCTGAGAATCAGCACCTGGGTGTGTGTAGATCATGCTTCCTTGTTTATGCTCAATGGACCAATAGTGTATTCACACATCCCTCTTCTCCTTCTTCTTTTAGATATTTGACCAATTATGGAGTGTAAGCCATCTATAGTAATCTTTCTAAATGTATAAAAATAACCACAGAGGTTCTTGCTTCAGAATTGAGGTGACATCATGCACAGAAGCCTGTATTGATGATTCCTCCTTTCTCCTTGATCAAGCATCAATAAACATCCTCAGCATAAGACATCTTGGATGCCAGCCTTCTTTCTTCACCACCGATGATAAGAATTTTTCCCTAACAACTATTAAATAATGTATACAAATATGTCATCACCACCCACCATCACGGACCCCGAGCCTTTCAGCAGGCTCGACAACTGCCAGCTGGCTGGGTGGTGTGTATTGGCTACATACTGTTCTTCATACTTTCTCTAAGATAGAAAATACAGTCACACTGTTGCAAGGTAAGTCTGAATTCAAATTATTTTGTAATTTCTTTCATTAAAGTATATATTTCACTCTATTATGATAAGACTGAATTTAATTTATACTATACTGAAAACTTGACAGCTTTGCAGCTCTACATAGCACCTCGAGTGGATGTCATTAAATATAAGTACTGCTGCTGCTGCTCTTGTAACAACCTAATTAATTTGCATGTTATTATTATTATTATTATTATTATTATATTATATTATAATTATGCATTAGCATAATTTTTAGTCCCTTTTCTTACATGACACCTGGGAAAGTTGCAGTACCATTGTTTTCCAGTCATTCTAACAGCAGTAGCTACATTAGCCTATGGCTTGATATGGCATGACCACTGTTTGTACATCACAGGCTGCTGCTGTCCACCTAGTGTAATCTCATCAAGCAGGTAAAGAGAGCTGGTTGTATCTTAACAGAGGGGAAATGGTCTGCAACATGATATGATTAATATAGCAAGTTTAGCAAACTAGTATCATGAATGTTGCTTGTTGAACTTTTCTCCACTACCATTTATCTTCCTTGATTCTATTCTTTGCACCCAAGAAGGTATTAATAATTGTCCGTATTAATAATTGAATGAAATAGTTGTTAGTGCACACTTTTGAAGGAGACCAGAAATACTTTATGTAGTTTTAAGGGTAGACTGTAAACTAGGAGCCCTAGCTTTTTAGAATATAATTAATGTTACTGCATAATTCAAATGATTTAATGAACCCTGTTTTTGCAGATAGGACTCTCTGGAAACCCCAAACCCCTTGGGAAAGCAGCATGATTTTCAAAAAGCACAGGAGTATTAGTAAGTATAAATTAATGTATAAACATCAAGAAAAAAAGAAAAATGGTTCAGAGAAAATGAACCACATAGTGTCTAAAAGTGTTTTTTTTTTTCTTCTTCTTTTCATTTTACCGATGAGCTCACTATATAGTGCTCTAAATAGAACTCCCTAGATGGTGAGTAGGGAGAAGTGAATGAGTGAAAGATTTCAGACACAATCCCTGTGTTTCTTTGTGCCTCGGATCACCAGGACTCTCTAGTTTGTTTGTCACGCTCAGCTTCTTGTTTGTCTCCTGCTCCTGAAGATTTTTACACCAGCTGCCACACACCATACCCAGTCCTGACCCCACTTCCTGTGTCCCTGCCTGTCCTGCTCCACCTTTCAAAGACTCACAACTCTCTGTGTTTGGGTCTTAGATTCTACTGCTTAACAATCTTAACACCAGTGTCCTGTATGTATATACCTTAATCTGGGTGGTATGTATCAAAAACAGCACAAAGAAAAGATTTGACTTGTATTTTTGGGTTAAAATGAAAAAACCCAATAAACATTAAAATGCTGACTCCAGATGCTACATCTTACCTTGTGATATATCTGCTCCTGGTGGAATGCCACGAGGATGACTGAAATGAGGAGATTGAGCAGCACAAATGTCATGATCACAATGCAGGAACCAAAGATTAATCCACCAAGCACGAGGTTGTAGTCCAAGACCTGGCAAACAGTGAGTCAGTCAGATCATGACTGACTTAGTGGACATGTATATTGGTTGGAGATTTGTCCTTGTATCCTCATATTTAAGTATTTCATATGGCAAAATATTTATTTGGTGAATAGGGGAAGACCTCACTCACCTCGTCATAGTTGAAGATGCCTATCTGCAAGCCGATGATGGTGAGGAGGGCATCTGATAAAGTTCTGTATGAGGACAGCTTCCAGCCATAAATCACATTGCACTGGGAAAAGAACGACCCTTAGATCAACAGGTGAATCATTTCATAATCATTTCATTTCTGTCCATCAAGTTTTCAGTTTTGATGAAATAAATAATTTTCAAAATAATGGACTGAGGTTTATACTTATATTTCTATTTTAACATAATATGTACTGTAAAGATTCAATTAGAAGATTAAAATTAATTAACATATCTCCCACTTCCCACTGGATCACCATCACCATGTCTGTACAATATATAACTATAATATAATATAACTCCAACACACACAGTAAAGGGACTGGTAAATTCTGTAGACTTTTGACTTTCAGTGAAATCACTTACTGTGAGGTAAGTATTTCTTGGAACATGTATTAGAAATATGTTGATCTTACAAATGTCTGAAATTATTTTATATAGTTCTGGCAATAAGTCAGAAAATCACAGTGACCTATTATTCTTTCCCATGTAATGAATAACAAACAGAAAGACTTTGATCTTTGTAAAAGGGGTAGATCTCAGTAAATGGACAAGATACTCACCACAATGGAATATGCTATGAACAAGATCACAATGATCAAAAGAAAGCCAGATATGTCACTCCAGGCTCGCTGCAATGTGGCTGTGATCATGTTCATCTTGGGGTTCAGTCTGAGCAGGTGCCACAGTTTGACGGTGGCGAGCAGGACCAGGAAAGCGATCAGACACTGAAGCATCCAGTCTGCTGCGGCTGTCTCGTAAAAACTAGCAAATCTACACAGTAAAGATGTGAGCTGTCAACAGCCATGCAAGAACTACTCAGATCCTTTATGAAGTAAAAGAACCAATACGGCAAAATACTCCATTGCAAGTGAAAGCTCTGCATTCAAAATTCTTATAAGATCTTGCATACACAGCATTTTGGACATATGCAGCATTTTACTGCTGTAGCTGGTTGAGGGGGAGCTAGTTTTAACAATTTAGCAGTTGAGCCCCATGATCATAAAATAAATCTCAATCTTTTTCTACGTTTCGACTATATTTTTTCTGTTAAGTCCTGGATAATTTTACCTCTCTGAGAGTCAAACTGTTTATTTAAATGAAACCATCAGAGAGGTTTAATGGGGAAAGGTATCTCTGGTAGAATTAATAACTCACTGACATCTGACATGTGACAAGGTGTCACATGCCGAAAAGACTGAGAACCTCTGGTTTAGTCTTTCAGAATTCTTTGTCATGATTTTTTTAAT
This sequence comes from Seriola lalandi dorsalis, assembly GCF_002814215.2. Classification (NCBI taxonomy): domain Eukaryota; kingdom Metazoa; phylum Chordata; class Actinopteri; order Carangiformes; family Carangidae; genus Seriola; species Seriola lalandi. The sequence continues at coordinate 3,110,430 of NW_019525242.1, read as the reverse complement.
ATCTCAATCTAAAAAGTAAAAATTAACAGTAGATGTTAAATAAATGAAATGTAGTGAAGTAGAAATATTAAGTAGCAAAAACTGGAAATTGGAGCTACAAGTACCACATAATTGTGCTTAAATAAATGTAGTGGCAATCAAAAGCAGAAGAAAAAGAGCACCATCGAAGCACACTACAGAATAGTGTAATGACTAACGAAGGAGAGATAAGAACAAATACGGCGTATTTAACAAGCATTAGAAAGAAAACACGTCCTAACCACATCTTAACGCCCACTGCAATGTTTCAGGTGTGTTTCATGCCCTACAACCTAAAGATAAAGCATAAGCTTTTGCACAGTAAATGTTAGTCTCACTGGTCTTTGTGGTTATGGTAGTACATCATATCACGGTTTCCAAGCAGGGTCCTCTTGATGAAGACGGCCACAGCGCTCCAGCTCAATAAGATGATAGTCAACTCCAGGAGGTTCCACTTACTCCTGAAGTAAGCCCAACGCTGTTGCTTCATTAATCTTCCCTTCCAGGAAGAGAAAAGAATATTACCAGTGTCATATGTAACACAACAGGAGGCAGTCTGTGTGCATGACCATGGTTTTGTTCCATTCATTTTTTATAAAGGTGGAAAAACAGTGATTTAAGTCAGTAATTCGTCAGAAATCATGTTTGAAAGATTTGCACAAATAAAACCAGTTATTGCTGTTTGTTGTTGAAATGATCATTTGTAATATCATTTTCAGAATTTAATCATATTTCATTAAAACTGGGTGTTTCCATTAGAGTTTTTTTTTAATTTTTTTTTTTACCTCTGTTGGTCTCATGTTCAGTATTTAAATAACCCTAATTAATTTGTGGGTATCTTAATGGAGAAAATTAAAAAGTCGTAGTGGTTGCAGTTGCTTAGCACTGACTGCAATGTGGTTTAATATGCAATGTATATATGAGTGACTCCTGATGAGAAATTATCTTAATGCTGATTGATATCCAAACTTCCAGTTGAACTTAAAAAATCACCAGTATCACATTTTGTCAAGATGTCATGATGTTTTGTCACGACTAAAATACTCGGGTTTATTAATGTGTCCCTGTACCACAGTAACAGTCTTAAGGGCTGCAAGGAAGGACACACAATGGCACCGTCCTGTCTCTGAAATTATACTTAATGGTGAACACAAAAGAAAATAAACTAAAATGGCTCTGATGAGAGTGAGAAAAACAGTCATTTTGATATGACTCAGTGCTGTACTAAAAAAAAATGTGCAGTAAGGAAAGGAAATAACACAATACAAAGGCTAATGCAATTACATCCCCACAAACAGAGCAACATCATCATCAACACACACACTGTTAATGTCATCATATACTTATTTTCTTATGTAAGATATGAAATTATGTTAATTATCAAAATAATTCAAGTGTCCTGTTTAATTTACTTGGCTGAAAGATTGCATGAAACATTAAGTGTGGAGATGAATACTGTAGCGTCTGGCAGCTGCTTGAAGTCAGCTGTAAATTGCTTTTGGACTGACAAATAAACTGACACTCAGTTAAGTTATGCACATTTGTACACAGTACCTTCAGAAGCTATTTAACCTCAAATCAGTCTCTCTAATATTAATAAATCTTGTTAAATTGATTCCTGCCATTCACAACAATGGCATGTTCTGGGGGAAATATTGATCAAGTAACCCAAAAAGTATTCCACAGCAGCATGCTCCCTTCAAATCTGGTGTGACAGGATTCATGTGAACGGACTAATGAGCCCTGCCTGCATGTCTGAGGTCAGCCTTGAATTTGTGAAGCCCTCAGCAAACATCAAAACACCTCTGGCAGTCTCATTACATGTCTGAATTCATCTCCGGTTAATGCATCGGTAGCAACCAAGCAATTAATAGCTCTAAGACCATATTCTATAGTAGTCATGTTGGTGTTTACCTGCAGGAACATATAATAGAGGATGAAAAGCAAGTATATGATCTCAGCAGCCATAACGAAGATGTGAAAACCACCAGTTGATTGGTACAGGCGAACACTCTGCACCTCACTGTGGAACTGAAATGCTCCTACAAAATCAATAGGAACAGTTATGTTTAAATACATGCAGTTGATGCGATGATTATGTTATATTTCCTACAGAAAATGATTGGATAATACTCAACCTTACCAACAGCTGTGGTCTCAAACAAGAGTGTGACGATGCAGAAGAGGTTCACATTTGCATTATAAACTGTGAATTCTACAATGAATGCCCGTGTGTATATATCCAGCCATGTGTTCCTGAACAGATACTCAATGGTGCTGTGAATAAAATACACAAGAACATTTCAACCATCCAATGTTACACCTGTGGCCAAATGGTACAGCCTTGTCCAACAAAAGAAATACATGAATTTTACATGAATATACCGTAGTATTTTCGATGTTAATATATTCATGGCTTTGATAAATCTGAGGGTCACTGAACCGTATGAGGCCGAAAAGGCCAAAATTGAATATTTCTTCTTGCCTTCTTGATACAAAATCAGAATAGACTGGGCCTACTCAGCATTTTGATACCTGCCACAGAGCATGATTGGATGCTAATTACTTGAATGTACCATACAGTGCAACTGTATGGAAGCATCTAAATTCCTTATGTTTCTCCACACATTTATTCAGGCTTTACCTTCAGTTTGTTACCTGTCTGTATGTGCAATTGAAATATTCAATTTTGGCCTTTTTGGCCTCATACGGTTCAGTGACCCTCAGATTTATCAAAGCCATGAATATATTAACATCGAAAATACTACGGTATATTCATGTAAAATTCATGTATTTCTTTTGTTGGCTCGTGTGTCAATAGACACACCTGTAGTAGTAACATCTGGGGGAAATCTATAGGAAAGACATCAGTAAAAGGGTCAGATATTCAAGGTGCTTGGGGTCAGTGTCCTGTTGGAAGGTAAACCTTCAGCCCAGTCTGGGGTCCTGGTCCAGGTTTTCCTTAAGGATATGGCATTGAGCAAGTGATTAGCAGTACCTGCTTTCCTCCAGACATGACATTTAGAATTGAGGCCAAACATCCATCCATCAACCAGAGAATCTTGTTTCTCAAAGTCCTCCTTTTTTTTTTCGTTGTTGTAAACTTTCACATCAGTCTGACCACTCTGCCATACAGCCCGGATCAGTGGAGAGCTGCAGTGATAGTTGACCTTCTGGAACATTTCCCTATCTCAACACAGGCAGAGTAACCATCCAGTTCTTGGTCACCCCTCTTTCCAAGGTTCCTCTGCTTGACCGGGCCAACAGTTCTAGGAAGAATCCTGGCCACTGTGCTCTTGGGAACCTTCAATGAGGAAGGTTTTTTTTTTGTAGCTTCCCCCAGATCTGTGCCTCGTAACAATCCCGTTTCTGAGCTCTGCAGGCAGTTCCTTCCACCTCAAAGCTTGGCTTTTGCTCTCATATACATTGTCAGCTGTGAGTCCTTATATAGACAGGTGTATGCCTTTCCAAATCATGTCCAATAAATTGAATTTTCCACAGGTGGTCTATAAGACCACCTAAAAAGAGAAGTCTGAATACTTTCTGAATGCACTATATGTGCAAGTTAAGTATTTAATTTTGGACTACTGAGAATAATCATAATCAATCACAATAATGTAAATGTGCATACCTGCTTGCATTTTGTAAATCTGGGCCAAGCTCTGCTACAAAGCCACCTCCCCTGTAGAGCACCAGTTTTCCCCAGACAGGGTGAGCCCTGAGCTGAGCCTGTGTCTGGTACATCCAGGGGCTGGAGGTGCTCGTAGAGATATTACCCCCCAGAGAGTGGTTCCAGCCGGCGTAATAGGAGCCCATGTCCTCCCCCTCCCATGAGTATGGCACCTGACAGTCTGGCACAAACCGCAGCATGGAGCCTGCAGTCTGACAAGAGTTCTTCCGAACTCTCAGCTGACGAAGACGGGCATAACCCACCAGCTTGGAGTTTCCATCTGTGATAAATCCTGGAACACAGCATTTCTTTCTTTGATTTATCACAGGTCAGTGCAGAATGAAAGTAATGTTATGGTTGCAGTCTCTGTATGTCACACATTTAAACCCTTTGGCCAGTCCGATTCAGGGGTGTTTTACTCAGAGAATTCTTCTGAAATAGGGTCTGTTTACTTTCTGTACTACATATTCACAACTACATGCCAATTGAGCTTTTAATAGTGTTAATAATAGTGTTGATGGTTGTTAATAGTGTTGATGGTTGTTAATAGTGTTGATGGTTGCCATTTTGAGGTAAAATGATTAAAATCAGAACACAGGAAGTGGGTCAGCATTAAAGTGATGTAATACTTAATACTTTATAACTAAACCCAGTACCAATGGATTGACTTATGTTTTGACATAGAATTAGTGTTAATTATCACTGCTTTTATACTGTTTTACCTAAAAACTGTCGCAAATTTATTGTCAGTTACAAACTGTATATATATATATTAAGGGGTTGACAATGTTTTGAGTGTCCAGTCATTTAAAAGCCCAATTGTGGATTGTTCAGGCAATTAATCAGATACCATATTTAGGAATGATACCATAAGTAGTTGCAGGCGAAACAATCTGATGCTAAAATCAGGCTTAATCTGCACAGCATCTGCCTCGCTGCAGACATGCAAAACTGCACAGAATACACACATTATGGACAATCATTAACAAATATTGACATGCAAATAGTGAGAGTAGATTGTTAAAGCACCCAACAGTAATATATAAGTAACACAATAATAATAATAACTGCAATTTGTGAGCAATTTCTTCCACTGACAGTCTATATAAATAAAGAAAACTGACTATTCGGCCACATTAACAATCAATAGTTGGTAAATCGTTAATAATTTGTGAAATATGGTGGTTTTGGCTTTTTATCTACTCATGTGATCAATATTCACCACAGAATCAGACTAAATTACAAATTTAAAGAACAAGTCCACACCAAGTTACTTGAAATATAAATAAAATACAAACAACACAAAATAATGACTCTGTTTAAAATTGGTTCCACTCCTGTGTATTGCTATTCAATGATTGGCTAGACGAAGTCCTAAGTATTAAACCTCCAGGCTTCACTGGCGATCTGTCTAATAATTAAAACAATGTCATACCTGTTTTTTCTTCATCACAAGGGTTATAACCGTCAAAGGTAAACGACCTTAAATGTTACAGTGCTGTTGTGCCGAGTTTCTAAGTCTTGGAAAACAGTTACTGCTGCCAGAGACATGAAAATAGTGTGGGTTGCCCTAACTGGGTATTTCAACAAAGAGAGTAAGAGTATTATGGATCAAAAAAACCCAATGTCTTGGCTGCTTTTCTACCCATAAAGATAACCTGGTATTGCATCAACTCAGTCCACCCTAAGTATAGGACTGGGACTTTAGCATTGAATTAATTTTTTCTGGGTTTAAGTAGTCTTGCTGCAGTATTTTTAAATATATGCAGTTATCCAGAGAGATCACTAAAATGATCTGGCACCTGTTAATTGCTCCTTCTGACAGTAGCCTACCTGAAAGACTTTAAAAAAATCCAACTGAAAGCTGATGAGTGATACTAAAAAGACACACAACAAGAAATGAGATTGTGCTGCTGTGAAGCTGTGGAGTTGATTGTTATTTAATTCCACACCACAAGAGAGAGAAGCCTGCTTTCCTGGACAGCACTCAAGGTTTCAAACAGCTTTCACACCAACAGGATCTTTAGCAAAAGATGACTTTGGTCATACAAAAGGGGAAAAAAAAAAAGAAAAACTAGAATTACTGCCTTGTGGTTGTATGTCTCCACTGACCAGGCAAGTTGCATTTTATATCTATGTCTGTCATATATGTAATGAAGACTTTTAAGGAACTTAATGAATGGTATTATGTGTATTTTGTCATAACTACATATGAATTCTTGAGCTACGGCCAAAAACATGTTTTATGATGTCACAATGAGCTTGACCTTTGACGACCAAAATCTAATCAGTTAATCCTTGCATCAAAGTGAACGTTGAAGAAGAAATTCCCTCCATGTCACAGAAAAATTTATACACACACACACACAAATATATATATATAAAAAAAATAAAATGGAATGGACCAACAGACAGCCTGAAAAGATAATGCCTCTGGCTGTTGCTGTTGGCTGGAGGCATAAAAATATTTCTAAGTTCTTTTGACATAATGCAGTGTGCATCCACTTACTGAACCGAAAAAACACACTTTATCAAACTTTCATGATATAAGAAAAGGGAACAAACTTTTTTTGGCAAAATGTTTCCGTGCATATAATACATCATTCGGGCTTCGCATCATAACAACAGAAGAAAATCTGTGTTCGAAAACATGTTTCTAACCACATTGGTGTGCAAATTAAGTTTCAATCTTAAATATCTATCAAAATGGAAAGAAAATCTAACTTTTTTCCTCTTTATCTCTAAAACATGAGGTCAAGAGTTGTACTGCACCAAGCAGTGTCAAGTGTGAGAGAGCCCTGTCCTGATTGAGATGCAGAGAGACAGAACAGGTGGTAATTTATCAGTGTAATGGTACCAATTCTAGGCATAACACTTTCCTTGTGATGGTGAATGAACAAATAGAAAAAGAGTGGCTTATTTATTGTAAGGATTTACAAATGACAAGGCTGAAATTGGAGAGATTCAAATGGTTTGTATTTACCTCGACTAGGCCTGATGTATAGATTGAAAATTTCGTGGTTAATAACTTTTGCCAGGACTGCATTAGAAAACATTCACACCACATCAGAGTTCATCAAAAAGCACTGATGAAACCCAAAAGCTTTATATGCAGCTCTGACACAATTTTTTTGTTTCCAAGAATTAAAACAACAGGATGATGCCTGATCACTCCAGAAGGGATATGTTTTTACCTGGATAAACTCCAAACAGGTTACTGAGTAGAGATGTGTTGGTCCAATTGAACACGTCCCCAAGACTCATGCTGTCTGTGATCGCTCCACTGAAGCTGTCCCGGATGTGCTGGTTTAGGAAGAAAGCATTGGGATCTCTCTGGCTGTACGCCACCAGCAGCAACATCCACATAAACCCCAAGTAGGCTGAAAAACACAACACACCACTTTATAGTTATGAAAATTCAGCATGCGATAACAGTGCTGGGGATCAGAGCAAGCTACGTAAACCTGATAACTTATGAACTCCAGAAGTGTTTTTACTTTACTTGCTGTGACAGCTTTGTTGATGCTACGATCATCTGGAATTGAGGTGAACACCCATGCACAAAGTCCACAGGCAGCAGGGATCAGGAGTAATATCCACAGGCTTTTAAGCTAAAAGGTTAACATGCATTGAGACCGCTGTCTGACTCATACATGAACAAATTTGGTGAACCCTGAAGCTCCCAAAACAGTCTCTTCAGCATACACACTGCATGTATGGGTAGTATCAAGGGAAAGGAGTATGTATGAGAGCTGGTATCAGCACAAGCCAAATTGGGTCAATAGCAAATATAGATTCATACATTCATACATTGAACGGTCTCAGAAGCCAGTGTGCACAGCTCTGGTAAGCCCTGAGGGGAAAGCTTGCACTGTGTAAAGCTAAACTTTGTCACAATATTAAATGAGTATGTAACACTATTTAAAGTTGTAATGCTTTCATTTATATGCTTGGAAGTTAATTAATTGGTGACATAAAAAAGCCGCATAGGGAGAAGGTGAAAGATTTAATCAGGGCTGGCCTTCAAGGAAGGAAGATATGGCTGTTTCCTTTAGGCAAAATGTACCAGTGTAAACGCAATTTGTAACAAACCCACAAAAATACCAGTGGAAAAGATTAGTTTGTTCATTTTGGCCCAGCAGTAGCTCTACAGAGGAAAACGACAGAGCCAGCAGCAGCGCTATGTGCTTCAGGTGAGGATCAGGTGTGAATGTGTTGATTGACATCTTGTGTATGCATCTCCCTCAGCGTTTCTATGAGTGCACCATGGCAGATTCACGGGGAAAATAGAGTAAACGGCCAAACACTGCTGCCAAGCCATGGCAACAAGGAGCCACATGCCAGATGGCCTCTGTGTGTAATGTGCTCTGATGTACAGGAAGTTGTCCTGACTGATTACTGACAGATGCTCTCTGTTCTCAGGGTGTCCTCCGGCAGCTGGATGGACCTGTGGCTGAAAGGCAGGCCAGGGAGGGGAGAGCCGCAGCAGACAGAGAGAGCTGCTTGTGGACACAGACGTGTAGTCACATTGTGGACATTAAATAGAAGATTTGCAATATACTGTATTATATAATATAAATATATTTTTTAATCACTTTCAGTCTCTGTGTCCTTGGGTACCAACTGCGCCCTTCCTGTTAAAACAATTCACTCCTCTGTCCTGACATGTTCAGGCACAATATTGATTGCCGGTTTCGACAGCACTAAGAGCCCCATACATAATTACCTCAAAACAGAGGTAAATGAGGGTGTATAGCACAAGTAGGCTGTGTTGACAGCTGTATCGATTAAAATAAAAGGGCGTCTGTTCTGTTGGTCACATGTGGGATATATATATATATATATATATATATATATGTATAGAGAGAG
>NW_019525242.1:2995716-3100716 GCF_002814215.2 Seriola lalandi dorsalis | reverse complement strand
AAGAAAAAAAAAAAACCAATGTACTTAAGTACAGCTCTGGAGTACAATTACATCCATTTCACATGAATATGATTTTAAATGGTTTTTAAATGGAAATCCAACACATCAAATTCACGTTACCAGATTTGAGATTCTATGTGTGATATGAACTGTATACATAGAGTGATATATACGATAATATAAAAGATGTTAAAAAGGTGAAACTAGTGATTTTGCTATTACCCACAGACTGTGGGTAATAAATCATTCAACATTTTGGGATATTTAGCTTATTTGCTGTTTTGCTGAGAGTTGCATGAGAAGTTCAAAAGCACTCTCATGTCTGTATAGTTAACTTTGGATAGAGCCATTTCCCCTGTTTACAACAAGCTCTAGCTCCACATCTACCACACAGACATGAGAGTAGTATTGACCTGTTTATCTAACTCTCAGCAAGAAGGCAAATAAGGTTATTTCCCAGCTGTTAAAAGTTGTTTTAGCCCCTTTAAAAAATGGCCACAGAAAAAAGCCAAATGAGTGTACACTTTATTTTAAATAAATAAATACAAACAGTTTGTGGATAACAGACTAACACGTGCAAATCTAGCAGTGTGGATTTTTTAATGAGCGATTTCTTTACTTCTTCTGGGTGTGTTCATCGAGGTTGATGCAGCTGGATGTGAAGAGCTGATCTTCGAGGACGCTCTTCATGCCCTGGACCTGCTGCAGAGCCTGGCTGTAGCTGTGTGGGGAGGGGCAGCCGGAGGGTCCCAGCAGGCTCAGCTCTTTGTCGATGTGACACAGTTGCATGTACAGATACTGGGTTTTGTTGCTCTTCCTGTGAATGCCCTCCACGTTTGTCCCAGAATGCACACCAGCACTGCCCTCTGGAGCTGTAAATACAACCGTTTGTGTTTACTTCAATACTGAAGGTGGCTCTTAAACAATTAGGCTCATGTTACAGGTATAAGGCACTGATGCTTTAATGACTCCATGGTAGGGTCCCTGGTATTAAAATGAATGTGGCTCCTCCAGTAAACTTCCTACTCTGTTCAGGCTACCTCCAGCTGTATCTTTTTTTTCTCTAAGCGTTGTTGTTTGTAGAGGAAAACCCTCGACAAAATCTGGTGGTTTGATTCTATATCAGGGATTCCCAGGCAGAGAATAGTTTGTTCTGTGCACCCATTTGGATTTCCCCCTGGGCGCCATTATGTCTGACTCTATCTGAACTGAAAACCACTCACTCTAAAATGGAAAACATTTCACGCATGCTCCGTGACTTATCATCAAATTAGAACAATAATACACTCATCCTGGGTTCTGGAGATACAGTATACTCTTGTTAAAGGATATCTATAATGACACAAGCTTCAAGACTTGACAGAGTTCCCTTGAATGTTTTCCCACCTGTCCATCTCCTGGTTACTCTACTGATTAAGTCTAAATCTTGTGGGTGTGTTTCTCCTTTGTATTCCAGTGTAGTCTCTGTACATTACAGCGCACCACCCATTACTTTAAAATAGGAAACTGATCTCCCCTCTGTCTCTGATAAGTTTATAAACAAACAATAAACAATTTTTACACAGAGTACACTGTACATCACGCCAGCTCATAGATTCAGAATGAACTGATTCTGATAAATGTTAACAGTGGGCAGATACAGTTTATGCATATTATTTGGTATCGTGATGATGGGTACTCTTTGGATGTTTATGTGCAACACTGTAAGCAACCGGCTTAACAAACCAGACATGGGTGACGACGTAATCTCCTTGGCGGAGGTAATAACAAAATAAAAGGCATGAAACTTGGGGAAGTGAAGTTCTGCCTTGTTTGTGTTTCTGTCACCCGTCTTTTTGATAAGCTGACACATACTGGTGCTTCTTGTATTCATTCTAAGCTTAATGGATCTGTAAAATTTGTGCAATTGTTCATTTTAACAATGATAGAAATGATTACTGTTTAAAATTCAACAATTCCATGCTCCTATAAGGCTTTGGCAGTGGCTAAGACCCATGGGAAGTGTTATTTTTGAATGATGACAAAATAAAACTTTAACACTTCTTAGTTGAAATTTCTTAATCTGAAATTTTAACAATATAAAACCAGAATTACCTCCTCACGGTTATATGCCTCCACCAACCAGTAATAATAATTTTCCCTTCCAGACAATTGTGTCATAATTAATGTATGAATTTGTGAATTATGGTCACAAATGTGTTTTATCAGGTCACAGTGACTTTGAACACCAAATAATCAGTTCATCCTGGAGTCTAAGCGGACATTTATACCAAATTTGTCAAATCGGGTCAAATCGTCACTGAGGTAACGGCTTACAGGAATGAGGAGTACAGACGTACGGACGCCCCAAAAAACATAATGCCTTCGGACTTGGCTGTTGCTGGGGTGGAGGCATAAAAGTAGTTTGGTATGCAGCAGGTAAAATACTTTTGAATAGTGTTGTACTAGCTTAGAGAGTGGGCAGAAACCCTGAAATGTGTAGCCGAGGAGATGTATCCACAGCAAAACAAACCTGGTAGCTGGGCCTGAACGAGGTTAGAAAACCTCTGTGTTTTTGACTGGGCACTGTCACTGCTTTTGTTACTCTGTCTGATGAAATCCTCCACCACAGAAAGAACAGCATTGATATCAACTTGTTGTCCTGGCCCAAACTCGGACGCTGTGCATGGGATGTTGCTTTTTACGGTCCTAGATAATGAATGGGCAATTCTTGTGATATCCTGAGAGAGAAAAAAGTAACACACATACATACCGGTAATATGTATGTAAGTAGTGTCATAGGCCGTAAAAAAAAGTTTATTTGTATTACTTGTATGCTACTGGTTTAGCAGCATCTCACGCATAAAACAATGAAGCACCTACCTTGATGATAACATCTAAAGTGACATTAACATTTGTGTTGGTGGTGTCAGTCTGTGAGGAAGGAGTCTGCGAAGTTCTCTCCTGCTGAAGGACATCTGTTTTTTCTGTTTTGCGTTTGCAACAAGATGTCTCCCAAGGACGGGTGTTTCTGAAGATACTAACAATGAGGACGTTCACTGGAAACATGATGAGCGAACTCTGAACTCCAATCATGAACTGTTGCCAGGTAAACTCAAAGTGACCTGGGACCAGAGAGAAGAGATTGTAATGGATGTGCACATCAGTTTTGGTGTCCATAAATGATTAAGTATGTATATAACTGGTAATCATGCAAATGGTTATGAAACGTTGTACAGCAAAGAACTGTTAACTTTGTAAGGCCATACAGAAAATCCTCATAAAATTGTACATACAAAGAGACAACCCAGGATTAATAACACACAGGTCTTTTTTCTTTGAGTAAATTGAGCTGTAAAATAAAATGTGCTGTACCCAGATCCATGGTCTGCTCAGATGGGTCTGTTGGGATACCATAAAACATGATGCTGGTCAGCATGGTGCAGAGCAGCAGGGAGAAACAGCAGGACACTCTCTGCACACAAGTGAAGGTGCTACTCGGTGGTCGGCTGACCACAGAGTACCAGAGGTGTCCATCACTGAAATCCTTTGTTGTCTTCATGAAGAACAAATTACTGTAAAATAAAAGTAACAAGGGGTAAAACTGTGAAATAAAAACATTTTAATCCTACATGAACAGCCAATTAGAGATGGATTAGCATCACACTTTAACCTCGTCAAGCTAATTTTATTGCAGCCAAACCTCAGTGTAGATCTATATGAGTGCCTTAAGAAAGAGCCATAAATCCTCAGTAAATCACCACCTCAGTGTGTAGGCTGACTCAACTGGGCTAAGTGACAGTTTGTATTCCATTTAATGTCTTAAATGCATTTTTTTATTTTCATTTTTTTTACTGCGCATCATAAATCAGCATGAATATAATATATAAAAAACACAACATAGCCTGTAGCCTGCTTAGCTCAGAGGGTAACTGTTCATTGATTTAATCAGGTATACTCAGTGCTATTCATTTTGCACCCTCCTGTTACATATTTCAGTTTCAATTTTAGGATGCCTTTTGAAAATCTGGCTCAGATTCTGTCCTTTATATTTATGATAAATACTTAAATTAATATGTTGCTGGAAAGGCTGGGTTAAGGTTGCTTATTTGAAGTATCCTTGTAAGTAATATTGAAGTTGTTTCCATTTAGATTTTCATTTTGGTTGGTAGATTTCTCAAACATTGCCAGCCTCACATGAATAGAAGTCGGGACTCAATTGAAAGCTCTGGTTTGTTGTTCCGCTGGTTTTCACATGCGACTGTCATTGTTCGAAAATCAAGCTTGCAGTAAATTTACCATTATTAGAAGTAAACTCCAAACCAGCTATCGCATTCCATTTGCATTTAATCAATGCTCGTGTTATTCAAATGAAAAATCCCTGTTTGGGTTTCACTTTCAGCCTTCAGACGTGGTTGTGTGTGTAGTTTTGCTGCCCATGTGCCTCAGTGTTTTTACCTTACCTGAACCTCTTCAAATCCATCTCTGTAGAGACAGGAAAAACTTTATCAAGGGAACAATCACCGATGTCTATGGCCAGCCAGGAGTTGCATAGAAAATGCCATTTCTGGTTTGTCTGTAAATCCTGCACCATGATGTTACCTACATACCTGAGAAAAAGCAGTCAGTGTGAGTCAGCAACATGTAAGTACAGTAAATGTTCACAGTGTTCTAGTTGACTACAACTACATCAGAAGAAACGTCACAATACAATGAATACATTTCAAGGATGCTTTTCTTTTCTTTTTGAGTGGCTCAGACATTTCAGTATTTGCCTACCAGGCAGGATGGCTCCCTGAGTTGTTGTGCCACAGCCTGATGCCCTGCAGGTCTCCCAGACAGTAGGGTGTCGTTAGCAGGAACATGTCCACCTCACCTCTCTCAAACACACATTTCTTTGGATCTGTCAGGTGGTGCGGCTCACTGTTTCCATCTGGACCCAACAGAGTAATTGTCACCTAAAACAGTTAAGCAGTCTGCATGTTGAAAGTGAAAATCCAACACAGAAATAAATGCACTTACTTTGCTTCCACATACAGTATAACGGGGCGTATAGGCTGAGGACTGGTTTGAACAGTTAATACTGACAATCAGGAAGACAAATGAAATGAGCAAAAATGGTAACGCTCACCCATTCAGCTATATTACAAGAGCTTTTACTCTTTTACAAGAGTAAAAGAAAACAGGTGGAAAAGTTGGTGTATCGACAAAAGCAAAGAGCAACAAAGTGCAATGGAAACAGACTTAACCTCCTAAGACCCGAGCTCTATTCTTTGCTATATAGGCTGATTGGGACCTGAGAAAAATGATGTCCACATATGAAGACATTAGTTTTAAATTTCGATTACTGAGTGGCAGTATAATATCCTCATATGTGGTCACCAGGCCCTTGTTGAGAAAAAGTTAGTATTGTGGGCTAGAGAACCCAAAATGTGAGGTCCACATATGTGGACGCCAGGTCCTAGGAGGTTAAAGAATAAATCATGACACATACATGAAGCATGTGACTTAAACAATGCTTCCATGCAGCAGAGAAGAGACCATAACCAAACAAACCTAAATGCCAAATTTCCGTCATGTTTCTTAAATAGTTTTTCACCATTTTAAGTTTCACTGGAGCTCTTTCAATTATGTCATCCTTTTGCATCCTTCTTCTACAAAGGTTAAATGGCACCTGCCTAGCATCACCGGCTGTTTGTCTTGACAAACCAACTCCCACTATTAGCATAGCATAGTAGATGGAAAGATGCATTAATTTGCTTTTTCTTTTGCAGAACTTCTTTCTGGTGGTGGAAACATTCAGTAAAACATTGAATGGAAACCTAGCTACTATCACTATAACCCTGTTCATTCATTCATGCCAACATGGTTTACTGCTGCAGCATGCTCTGCCATGCTAACCGCCTCCTCATGTAGCATGTTTGGAATTGGGTGTTTAACTAAGATTCATGTTAGTGTATGCTTATTAAGGATTAGCTGTCTCAGCAAAATCTGACTGCATTTGCTACAAATGTTGAACTGAAAACAGATTTACCTGAGAGGAAGTGGAGGCTCCTCTCCGATGCCCAGTGCTAACACTTAACAAGTAGCGGTACTCGTCAATGAGGTCATTGTCATCCAGCACCGTCACCTTCACCTGCAAATTAACCAACATACAGAAAATATTACATAAAAATGGACTGAGGGCAAATTTGGTCACAACAAAACAAAGAAAGAAATTTGTTAGATGTTAAATCTTAAAAGGGCTATTAAAATTTTTCTGACACCAAACATGGTTTATTGTTTACGCAGCTGTTGCTCGAGCAGAGCTTCGATCAACGTTGTCGTTATCATACAAGAGGTTGTAACACACCTAAGCAGTGCTAGGTTTTCAGGGCAGATTGGAGGCTACAGGGAGTCGCTACTGGAAGGTTTTGAGACGGGCCGGGGCTAGGTGTTGGCGTGCTAACTTCAGTAGAAGAAAAGTAGTGACAGAGACAAGAGTTAACATTGGTGTTGCTATCCGCCATTGGAGACAGTTCAGGGCAACTAAAGGAAATATAGTTTGATGCTGAACTCACCTTTCTTCTAAACTGGTTAGTAAACAGCTGTTAATGCTAATGTTAGCTATGTAGCAATAGCAAGAGAACTAGGAAATATTATCTTTTAAGATGTGTAATGTAATTGAGAAACAGAATACATTTTGAGTAATGTCACCTTATTATTATAGTCTCGTGATGAAGATACACTGTACCTTGGCAATATCTTGGATGTCTTTTCGTCGTGCCCAGACAAGCATCAAGAGATAAGCCACAAAGAGCGCACCCACGAAGCAGACAACCACAGGATTCTCAGCAAAGGTCCCAAAGAGCTCAGCTGAGCGTGATGGGTCAACAAGGTTGGGAGTGACAAAGAAAGAGCTCCCAAAGAAGGTGAGGTGGTTGCAGAGGCACTGGGTGACTAAATGTGTGGTCTGAACACCAACCTTGAAAGACAGCAGCCTTTACTGTTATTAAACTTTAGACAACATGGTAAACATGACAGGCAGACTGAACTGCTGTACTTACCCTGCATCCTGCATCGCTCCAATCCAGTAATGATTCATTCCAAAATTTACATGCGGCAGTGATGGAGGTGACTGATAAACTGGCATTGATGGATTTTATACCCGGGCCTACTATGGGCTTCACTACAAGATAGTGCGCTCCTGTGTTTCCTTTCAAACTCTTACGGTCTAGTAGCCAAGTGTATCTCTCCTCTGTATCAGAAAAACACAAAAGTACTCAAGTCATGCATCAGGGCATAAGAGCTAAAATAACTGTCTCCACCACTGAGCAAAAAGATGTATTACCTTGGGTAGTCCCCTGGTGAGGCATCTCTGTCATTGCTACATAATTTGTTTCAGTGGGGTAGCCCATATAGCCAAGGAACAGTTTGAGGGGTAATGGATCCTTTGAAGGCACCATCTTTAAAAAAGGTATATCAATATAGCTGCAGCAAAATTCATTTTTAATGAAAGTAATCATTATATGTCTAAGAAGTGGAGATAAAGATGTTACTGAACCTTTAACACCAGTGTAGAGTCAGCTGAAGGAATATCTATGACCGTTGTGCTGAAGTTGCCCAGGTCCAAAACTGAGGTTTTCACCTGCTCTCCAACAGGCCTTGGCAACAGGATCTATGTGCCAGGCAAAATGCCAAAAAACGGATATTCATTCAGATGCTTTGCTTAAAAATGCAAAACAATTATTCACAGTTTTAGCAATTTACAATGGAATCAAAGATTTTACCGGGCAGGTAGTATATCAGAGTGTGCTTTCTAGTATCCTCATTTATAGTCTTAGCTTGACATAATTTTGGCTCACAAGCTGAATTACATCAGCGTAACTTCTTTTTTAATTAGCCCTGTAATTTGTAGCTGTGCGTCAGGCTCAAATGTGTATGGGTTTGGTAAATGACCTTCATTTAATTTAAGCTTAGTGTCTTAAAAATTAGTTTTCTCTAAAGCGGATGTGTGGTTATGGTACCAACTGCAGTTACAGATAAGAAGAAAAAATTCTCAATTTTAATGAGTGATGATTTTAATTTTAATGAGTGTGAATAACAGCAACAGGTTAAGTAATAATAAACAACATAACCAGACTGAACAAACTGTGGACTGCCTGGCCTCTCTCATTTACACGTGACTGTGTTTACCACAGTCAGCCATAGAAAATCATGACATTTCATTTGCCAGACTCTTTAAAAGAGTATAATGAGCACAGTTGTCAAGTGGAGATAAAAATATAAAAGATCCTACAATTATTCAAGGAGCTGTGTGTTTCCAGCTCAGTGCATGAGTCTTGCTGTTAATTTATGATCTGCATAAATTTATAAAAAACTATATAGGCCTTTTAAACATAACCACTTGCACGAGAGCAGTTCTAGGTGTGCTCCTTTTATGTTGAATCAGTCACAGAAGATTGTACACATTTAGTACCAGCTGCCTGCTGCATTAAAGCTACTTAAATGTAAATGGAGCCTTAAGCAAATTTATTTTACTTGCTAAAACAACAGCTGTAACAGGTTATATGCTTAATTTAATATACTGTAAATCATCTCTGTCAGGCAGAACCCTTGTATCTCTATTTTTTTTTTCTTGCCATAAATCAGTGCTGACAAAATCTTGCGTTGCTTGATTATTTTAAAAACCTTTTTTTTCTTTTCCTGAAAAATACCAGTTTTGGACATGAAGAAATGTACATCCGCCATACAACATCAGGCATAGTTTTTATTTCACAGTGTGCTCCTTCTAGTACAGGCTCCCTCAGCACTTTGTCTTGTTGAAATTGAAGTCTGTTTTTCTTTAAAGAAGGCACAGATTTGCCCCTTCGGAGAACATGCTCTCAGCAGGAGAGCACAGCGGCCTATAGAAAAGTGTTCAGATGCTGCACTGACCTCAATTTTCTCACTCAAATTCTCCACATTGATTCTGGAGCCATCTTTTGTTGTAAGGGATAAAGCACCAATTAACCCACTGATGTTTCCTCTCTCATTCCAGGAAAATGGATTTTTATCTAAACTCAGCATCTGTAAATGTAATCAAAGAAAAAATAAATTTTAACCACATGATCAAGGCAGACACTTGAAACTGGAAATAACTTGGATTTGACACATTAACACAAATTTACTCGTATATCCACTGGTTCTTCTGAAGGAAATATGTTGGAGGGTAGTTCTGGGAGAGAAAATGAGGGGCAGGAACAATTGGGAATATTTAAAGAATCCGTGTGCAAACTTCCTGGATTCACTCTGCAAGAAAAAAGAAGACGACTCATATTAAACTTGTGCTTTTTGTTTTGAATTTTAGTTCCCTGGCTGTCTTTACCACGCCTACTGCTGCATTCGAATCATTTTATGGAATCTTGCCAAAAAATTATTTGATGCAAATGGTGTACAGGCCAAAAGTAAGTAAATATAATAAACTTTATTTGTATAGCATCTTTCATACAAGAAATGTAGCACAAATAAAATAATGAATAAAATAATAAATCATTAACGGGCCAAGCTGACACTTCTGCTTCGAGGTGAGCGAGTACTCATTTGCAACTTCCGCAGGAGGGCCACCCAGTTTACGTTCTGCTCCCTAAGGGTAAGGAAGCACCCACACGCACAGTGCATCGCAATCGACAAGGGCTGTATCCCCAATTATTCCTATGACTGTTGCTGGGAACCTTCAATAAAGCAGCAGATCTCAGTGTTATTAGTAATCTCTTAGAAGTAAATAGTTAATCAGGGAGTTAGCAATGTAGCTTGGTCCTTGCCCATTGGCCTTTATATATTAGAAGGAGGACCTTGAAATCAATTCTAAATGTGACAGGAAGCCAGTGAAGAGCAGCTACACTAATGTGCTCTCTTCTCTTGGTTCTGGTTAATAGCAGAGTTGCAGAATTTTGAATGAGTTGAAGTCTCTCAGTGGTTTTTTTCAGGAGCCCAGTAAAAAGTATGTTGCAGTAATCATGTGAGCTTGAAATGAAGGCATGAATCAATCTTTCAGCATCTTTTTGGTTATAAATGGCCGTACTTTAACTATGTTTCTGAAGTGGAAAAATTATGTTTTTGTCAACTTCTTGATGTGGGACTTGAAGCTAAGATCTGAATCCAAGATAATGCCAAGACTTGTAACCTTGGATTTAATCCAGGGAGTCAGTTTCCCCAGGTTGTTGAACAGCATTGCTCTTTTTGTTTTGGGGATGACTAGTAGGATTTCAGTTTTGTCCTCATTTCACTTTAAGAAGTTTTTGCGCATTCCATTTATTTATTGCTAGAAGACAGGTAGTAATGGAGTTTATAGCTGCAGCATCATTTGGTTCAGCAGAGATGTACAGTTGTGTGGCATCCGCATAACTGTGGAAATAACCATTGTGCTGTCTGATGATGTCACCAAGTGGTGGCATGTACAGTGAGAATAATAATTGCAGCTCCCTAAACTTTCTCCCTTTGATCAGAAAGACCGACCAACTTTTCAAGACGATTGATGAAGATATTATGGTCAATTGTATCAAACGCCGCGCTTAGGTCTAAGAGGACAAGAACTGACACCTTATTTTCATCAGTTTAGTCTGAGGTCACTGATTATTCTAGTCAGAACAGTTTCAGTGCAGTGGTTTGTTCTAAAGCCTGACTGAAACTGTTTTCTTTAAGAAAGGAGTTTATTTGCACTTTTCAATCTCTTCAAGTATCTTACTAATGAATGGAAGATTAGATATTGGCCTACAGTTGGTCAGAACATTACTGTCTAGGTTGAGTCTCTTTAGTAAGTGTTTTACAACAGCAGTTTTGAAGGCATTTGGAAAGATGGTGTGAAGAGATATATTAATAATATTCAGTACATGATTTGAACAATGGCTCTCAGCAAGATTGGTAAGTAAACAACTAATAATGCAAACACTGGCAACAGCAAAATTTACAAATAGCTCCTTTAAACAAGATTAACAAGACCTTAACTGGATTAAATGGTAGAGTGGATTACTGTATCTCTAAAAACAACATATAACCCTCATATCTAGATATAAAGTTTTTAATTAGTGAACTTTAAACGTCCTGGTGGATGGATTTGGTTCCATTTAGACAAAGCCAGGCTAGCTCTTTACCCCTCTTTTGTCTTTATGCTAAACTAAGACAACCAGCTTTACCATACATATATACCATACATACTATCTTCCTGAAAGCAAAAGTGTAGTGTGGTTTGAGCTGTTGATTTGTCTATCTACTTCATGGCTTGAACTTACCTGTTAACAAAAAGGCTAATATTAGCTTGTTGGATAATAGTTGGCCCCTTGTTAACATCTTTAAATATCAGTAGTGCACTCTGTGTATTTTCCAGGGCAACAAGGATAGCATCAGAGATGTTTTTCTGCAAAAGATAACAGCATTTATGGCAAGGGAGAGGTTGCTTATTTTTGTGAGTCATCTGCAAATTCAGACAGACATTAAGATGAATATTCCAGGTAAGATGGGTGATTAATCAATGGCCAAGCTCCTGGTCACTATATTTATTGTTCCTGACATTTTGATCCAAGAACTTAGCGTTAGACCAACATAGTCCATCATGTCATCATGTGACCATTGTCACACAGCACTCACTTTGTGCACTGAGTACAAAAAAACTTAATAGATACACTTTAAGCTAGATGGTGCCTGTCTTGATTAGAAGTAAATGGGGAATCAACAGAAATGCTGAAAAACCGAATTTGTTTGGGCACTGTAAATACTCCTTGGATGAGCCAAATCACATTCAAATCACACATTTAAATCAACCAACCTTCCCCAGGAAGTAATAATAATAATAATAATAATAATAATAAGCAATCCCATCAGCAGGGGCTTTAAGGTTAAACAACTCACATTGGAAGAATAGCTCAGGATACTGCTTGTTCCTTCCACAATGGTGCTGGCTGCAGTGTATATTTCTTCCATGTTTTCTTCACTTTTGTACGTGTCCATGTGAAGAAGAGATGAGCTGAGTTTGGCAAATAATAATGAAGCCTCTGCCTGCAAGTCAGAATCGACTCTCACAATCAAGACTACATTTTTTTGGAGGTTTTACTTTTTCCTTTTTTGCTATCAAGGATATTCCTACACACACAAATCACAAGACCCAATAGAGGCAGTCCTGTCCTCACAATGGTGATTCATCAACATAAAGCATTACACCTCAGTGAAAGCAACACCTAGTGTATTCAAGCAGTGATAATTTATCCCTCTCTCCTATAATGTCCTGTTTTATTCAGTGTGGGGTTAACAGTACCTGAGCAGAGGAGCTGAGTTCAGTGCCTCTCTGGACGACAGCAGTAAGACCTCTAGCTATCGCCTGAACTTCTTCTGGAGAGTTGGTGGGAACCTCTGTCACTGTGTCAATCATTATGTCCAGCATCTGTTCACGAAGCTTTAACAGACAAAATGTGTGTATGTTGAATACAGGTGAACTACAGGTGAGTGAGCTACAGAGAAAAGATACCACATTCCACAAGTTGCATGCAGCTCACTCATCATACATAACAATAGTATTGATGTTTCTGCAGAACTCTGGGTCACCATCATTACATTCATGTGGATGATGTTGTTGGTAATCTTTTCTCAATCCGCTGTAAATGTGAAGTGTAGCAAGCAGAAAAGAGGCCACACTTGACATGACTAAAAAGTGTTTTTGTTTTTTTTTATTATATTGTAGATGTCTGTATGTGCGTCTCTGCAAGGTGAAGCCATAAAATTTTCCCTGCATTTGCGATAATAGGTGGTTTCAGCAGGTTTTAACACATATGCAATTTCCTGCCAAAATGAGAACCAGAATTGCACTGCACTACCTAATCACCTTAAGCTGTTCCACTCTCCCACATCTGAGCTAACACATTCATTTGGTGGCATTAAATTACAAAACAGCTGGAAAAAAAGAAGGAAAAAAAAATTGCATAAAAACTACGTTTGTACTAGCGCTGGCACTGCACCTGAGCCCAATGTCTCAATGTACCCACTGCCAACAGATATATTGGAAATAAAAATAATATATAAAAAATATTTTAAAATATAGCCTCAAGCTGCAATTATTGGGGTCCAAGCAGCTCGCAAGCGTTTAAATACCATAGGTATAAATTGCTATAGAATTTTGTCTGAAACAAGACTTAGGCCATTTGGGATTTCGAAACCCCTGACCTTGGTATCCCCAGAAAAGGTGACTTACTGGTTGCGCCACTGGGTAACCATGTGCTGCATACGCCTTCAAACAAGTTGAGGCAATGACTGCGTTATTTTAGCTTTTTTCACTTTTAAAAAAAACTTAAAACTGTCAAAATGTTGGTGTGGAAAAACACACATTACTCCACTGGTTTTAGGAGAATCTTCAATTAATTTGGTGACTTTGAATCCAACACAGAGCAATAAAGAAAATGTTGTGCATACAGTACAAATTATAGCAAGATTATGACTATCACTGAGGACTGACTGTTTGTCTGATCCAAACACTGTTTGAAACACTTCATATCTACCATCTTGAGAATGTCTGTCAATTTTTGTGACAACTGAATGAAGACTTTGAATTTTAGTTGGAAATGAAAATCAGGTTGACATCAAAATCCAACATTGGGTAATTGAGTGATGGCATGAGACATTTGGAAGATGTTGGATTTTGGTTATTTAACAATACAAGCTTAAACCAACAAAATATCAATGTCAGCTGTCGTCATTATTACAAATGACATTGGCATAAGATGTCCTGGCATTGAATTTTGTCACCCGACATTACAACCTGCAATTTGCTCAACATTCTCACAATTTCTCACCAGCCTGTAGAGGAGGTGGTTAAATTTGAATCTTTTGAGGAAAGAAAATGCTATAGCTGCATTACTGTATGTAGTCGTAATATTTGACTATTTATAATATTTGACAGGCAGCAAGCACACAAGAGGTTGTACAATAAAAGGCATCAATTGATGTCAGACATTAATGCAAATTCAATGCTTCATTACTAATTCAATCATATTGTGCGATCTGGGTTTACCTTTTGTCTATCAGCTTTTTTTGATTCATCAGATTGACTGTTCAGTTTGTCGGACACAGAACTGAAGATTTGTCCTATGGTTTCTCCTGACAGTATGCCTTGTTTCTTCAGCTGAGCCACAGCATCCTCCACTGATGCCTTAAGAGCATCTACTGAAGAGCCAGAGTCTTCTATGGAGTCCTTCACCTGAAGAGAAAAAGCCATTTTCTTATAGTAGTGTAGTGGAGAAGCAGAGCATTACCCTAGGTCTTGTTCTGTTGACATCCTCGAATCATCATGTTTTTGACCAACCTGTGTAGTTATGGTGGTGCGAACTACAAAGCTCTTATGTTTTGCAGCCGCTGTGATTATCAGCTTGTAGTCAGAACGGCTGTCGCCATGGGGAAGGAACACAGATTTCACTTTCCTGTTCTTGCTGCAACGCAGATTCTTACCTGACAATTTTGAAACAAGATAATAAGTTGGATTAATAGATTTGTACACACTTAATCATTACTAAAAACAGTAACACTGTAATTTAGATTGTTGGAGATGCATCAGTCTCTTACTAAGAGATTTATCCAACCTTGAGTACTTACCCTCAGTCTTAAAACAATAGCGACATTTGGAACAGGGAATTTCAGTCCTGCAAGTTATACTGAAAGCTGTAAAGATTGTTCCATTTGTTGGGGATATGCTACATGACAGGCTATCAGCATTGTTGGTGGTTGATGGTAAAGTTGTATCCCTGGTTGTAGCATTGGTAGTAGTGATAGTGCTGCTGCTGATCGTGCCCGGTGCTGTAGTAACAGGGCCAGCAGCGGCTGATGTTTTCTCTCCAGGTTTGGCTGTCGTAACATCGGCAGCTGGTAGTTTGGTGGTAGATGACGGGTTCTGTGTAGATGATGATGTCTTTATCTTGTATTTTGTGAAAAGAGGTTCAGAACCCCCTTTGATATAAAAA
Organism: Seriola lalandi dorsalis; assembly: GCF_002814215.2. NCBI lineage: Eukaryota > Metazoa > Chordata > Actinopteri > Carangiformes > Carangidae > Seriola > Seriola lalandi. Next base: position 3,085,780 of record NW_019525242.1, on the reverse strand, counting down.
TAAAAAGGAGAATGTGTAATTTGTATTATTTCAAAGAAATAAGGGTGCTATTTTGTATTGAATGGTTTGTTATGGAGAAAAGGAGAAAGACAAACATCTTTAAAATCACACCAAATTGAATAGAAATAGTGCTGATTGTTTTGCAATGGTGTGGAGATTTCAGATGAATTTAATTTTATCTTTTTTATCTTTTTCAGTTAAACGAGTATGTAAATGAGAAAAACTCCTCTGATCATTAACCTTTCGTCACCTCCATACTTTTGTAACACTGGTACAAATTCATGATTGGTCTGGAACCCAAAAATCACCTTGGCAAGATAATTCACAAGTAGCTTTAACACCGTTTTATCGACTAATGCATACACACCATAAGTTACCACCACAGTGACACTCTGACCCTTTAACTTGGCCAGCAGAAGATGCTTATATTTCACAGTGTACTCAGTCCCGCCACTCTGTCTCTGTACAAGTGGCCTTTTCCCTGCGTTTTTGTAGCAGCTCTTTGTCTCATCCTGTAAATAAATTAACATGCAAATCCATTAAGTCAATGGCAAATTGTTTCTTTTACATCATTTAACAGTAACTGATTTCTCAGCCTAAAACAAGTCAGAATTCATTTTTCAAACTTACTAGCCAAAATCTGTCATCACGTTGGTCTTCAATGTACCACACGACTTGTGAACACACGTCGTTTTTCCTACATTCCATTTTAATTTTTGCATCTCTGCCGCTCCTTACTGGGCCACAGCTTTGGGTACAAGTGAGACTATAGCACAACAAGTACACAGACAATTTGGTTAACATACAATTAGTATGTTTACATCTCAAAAAAAGCTGTCTAGTAATGGGGTATAATGCTATTTACACTGTGCTCCAGTATAAATACGTTGACTGATCAGCAATTTATCTGCTTGATCTGGTCATTTATGATCTTATATTCAATCAAAGAAAAAGAACTTAAAAAAATTAAAATATCACCTTTTGTTCTAAACTAATTGAGATATGCAAACTCATTTACAAAGTTGTCTCATTTCCTTCAATAATTTACTGAAGTCAATAGAATTAAAAATGTTAATTCCACTGTTTCACCTCCTCAACAGATTTCCAATATAAGAAAATTGCAGTCCGGCACATAAGACACACAGGTGAGTGCTCCTCGTGGTGAGAGAATATGATTTTTCAAAAAGATCAAGTACCTTAGCCAAGCTTCTTTGTCAGGCTCAGGAGTAAGGGTGATGCATATGGATTGAGTTTCTTCCACTTCTTTATCATCTCGCTCTTTCACAATAAAACGATACTTGTTAAATTGAAATGGATTTGGTATGCAGCTTTCTTTGATGGTGTGAATCAAATTCTCAAATTCTCCTTTGCATTTACAGGGATGTCCTGTGGATCACAAGGATAGTCATTATACCACTGTATTTCAAGCAGATATAAAACATTTAAGACTAATGTTCAGCTTGTAAAATATTCTGAGTCTACATCTACACTAATATGTTTTCATTTTAAAAACGCCAAGGACGATCTCTGTCCAGACTGTTTTAGCTCCATAACAGTAACGATCTCTGTCCATACAATCAAACCTGAAAACGCATATCACATGACCATTCACATACGCCGGGCATGCGTGACCATTTCCAAAAGTCTGAGTTTTAAGGGCAGAAACTCCGGAGTAGTGTGGACACCAGGCATAAAAATAGCAAAAGAGAAGAGTTTTAAAACTAGCAGTAATGTGGACGTAGCCTGATAGTTATGGATACTGACTGTGATCAACAAGTATAAAACCCCAAAAATATTTAATTATTTAGCAAGGGTAGAGTTAATGACTTTTGTATCTTGGCTAAACAGGTCCTATCTGCCCTAATGACCTCTACATTAGTTTGTGGGGTTACAGGTTATGTTTAAAAAAAAAAAAAAAAAAGCCCTGGTCACAACTAGCACTGTGCAGGATTTCACTAGTGTGTGGAAGCCTGCCCTGGATGCCATCAGAGTTAAAGCTAACGTTAGCAGCTCTGTAATGCTCTTCATTGATTTTGGGGAAATTTACACTGCACCAACTCCGGCCAACATTATTCAAGATGGCATTACTTTAGTCAAACACATTGGGTGGGGTCCTCATCCTAAAAGCCTTTTCTCTAGGAACGTTTATAAAAAAGACAGTTTGAAAATAAAAAGCAGGATATGTAAGATACAAACCCAAAAAGGCATGAGCTACAGAGCCAAACAAGGTTGTGTTGGAATGAAATCTTACATTTCTCCTCATCATACTTACTCTATTGCATATTCAAGATCCCTTTTTATAAGATTCTTATTGTTTTAAAATGATATATTGGGATATTGGGATGGATATACTGAAAAGTGCAGAGTAGAGTTTTCTACCAACTCATGGAGCATAAGCTGGTTTGATCAGCTAGCTAGCAAAAGCTCATAAAATTATGCCAGCGACAGTTTAGCAGGCAAAATGGACAATTCCAGGCTAGAAATTAGAAACCTGCACATAATGTTCTGTCCTAATGTCCCGCCGAGCAACGCACGAACAAAACATCAAAATATGTTGAAACATAGGCTAAACATTTAATTCTTGATCTCACTGATCTCACATTTAAGTAGAAAAATATGATACTTACTGCACACCCACTGGTATCGTTTCTCTGGGTCTGTTAGGTCGGGTGCGTCTCTTATGGAAAGTGTGATATTTTTCAGTTTGGTAGATACTGAAGGTGAAGGTTTTGCAATTATTTTCAGTGAAGATCTGACAACTCTAATGTGATTCTTTCTCTGAAAATGAACAAAAGGTTTTATAAATATTACAGTATACTGAAAGTTGGGAAGTATTCCTCTGTAAAACATCACCCCACACTGCCACCAACACTACTACTGTGTTTAAAAAAAAAAAAAAAAAAAAAAGAAGTTTTACCTGTCTCTTGTTAAAGTTCAGCCAATTGTCATTATGACCATTTAGTTTAACTACTGAATCCTTGCCACAGGAAGCAAACTTATTCACATCCACGTCCAGAGACGAGAAGACATTTCTTGCTCTGAGTTTCACTTGCACACTTCCTGTAACAAAACATTCAGTTAAACACTGCTTTGACAAGAGAAATGTAAATTAAATACACACAATGTTCTTTATTCTGCTTGTTTCTAATCGTTGTGTTAAAGTGTTTCAGAAATCATTGTATTACAGTGGTATTTTGCCTCATACAGTGGGGCAAAAAAGTATTTAGTCAGCCACCAATTGTGCAAGTTCTCCCACTTAAAAAGGATTTGAGTCCCTGGTGGCGTAGTGTGTTACTGATGGTAGCCTTTGTTACTTTGGTCCCAGCTCTCTGCAGGTCATTCACCAGGTCCCCCCGTGTGGTTCTGGGATTTTTGCTCACCGTTCTTGTGATCATTTTGACCCCACGGGGTGAGATCTTGCGTGGAGCCCCAGCTCGAGGGAGATTCTCAGTAGTCTTGTATGTCTTCCACTTTCTAATAATTGCTCCCACAGTTGATTTCTTCACACCAAGCTGCTTACCTATTGCAGATTCAGTCTTCCCAGCCTGGTGCAGGTCTACAATTTTGTTTCTGGTGTCCTTTGACAGCTCTTTGGTCTTGGCCAGGAATTTACCAATTAATTCATTAAAAATCCTACAATGTGATTTCCTGGATTCTTTCCCCCCATTCTGTCTCTCATAGTTGAAGTGTACCTATGATGAAAATTACAGGCCTCTCTCATCTTTTTAAGTGGGAGAACTTGCACAATTGGTGGCTGACTAAATACCTTTTTGCCCCACTGTATGTGGCACCTTCTTTTGCTATGTCTTCCATACCTTGAACTGTGTGTCTGATATGAAAAATTCCTTTCCCCGCATTCATTTCTCTGGTTTCATAGAATAAATTGCTGTTGTCTCCTGTCAGATAGAAGAGGAGCAGTACAGGCGCTCCCCGTTCAAGGGAAACACCAACAGTAGTATCTGAAGAGTCTAAACAGCCATCCCTCTCTGTCAACACGGATGCCTTAAGTCCGGCTACTTTCTCTAAAACACACACCTGCATTATATGAAGAATTACAGTGAGAAACACATTAATTTCTTTCTCATATCACTAGTGGGTAAAACTTATCACAACAGATAATGTTTCCAGTTCACAATAAGCCATCACAGTCAGTACGTCATTTAAAAGTGGTTTTTGGTCTAGAATCTGAAACCCTTGACCTTCACTAAAGTATGGTGAGGAATGGCAAAATATTAATCAGCAGTATATCAATCATTAACAACGATAACAACTTAATCTGTAAAGTATGTCTTATTACAAGGTTTTACTGGTGGTTTTTCATTGTGTTATTGGTAACTGTGAATTAATGAATGAAAGTTTAAAGCATTACAGAGCAATGTTTTTACAATTGGGACCTAATTTTGTTTGCTCTAGGCACGCATCAACAAAGGCAAGGAGGAAGACCAGTAAACAAGAACGTAAGCAATGCTGGTTTTAACATTTTAAAAAGTTGGCTTTGCAATTGTTTAGTGAGGGAAAAAAATGCATATAAATATCTATAATACGATTTTCTATTGCTATTCTAAAACTGTGAGTTAGCTGTAAAAACCTAAGACATTCCCTAACATTTCATAAGACGTCTAATAGCTGTGGTATGGAGAACAGTGGTTTAGCCTGTGTCTAATACAAAAGTTTACTAGAGAAAATATTTGTTGCTGTGGCATAGACATTAATAATAATAATAATAATAATGATAATAATAATGTATACGATATATACGACGATAAAAAGACGTCATCACATAAAAGCAAGTCTATAACATTAGTTTGAAGAAGTGATTTAAAAGAAGTTATTGATTCTGCTTTATGGCCTATGATCAAAAACCATCTGTTTAACATGGCACCCAGGCAGCACCTTAACTGATTAAACTTAGATCAATGATTAATTTTCACACCACGTTCCCCTGTTTAAAAGTGCAACACTGATTAGCCTAACAGAGACACCAGGATTAAAGCATATAATTTTAAACTCTGAGGTGATGAAATTCAGAGGGGTGGTGCATCCACCGTGTTCTGGTGTTTGCAGATATGCCAATAATTGTCTGGTGTGATGCTGTAATTAAAGGTTAAATTTAATTTGTGATTAGGAAAAAGCTTTAACTCCAATCAACTCCTTAATCAAATGATCAAAATGTTAACTCTTTATATTTCACATGCCACTTCCACAATCACACAAAAACATGAAGGAAATATGTATCAAGTTACCTGCTATTCCTTCATTGACAGTAGACAACACGTTTACTCGTTTATAGTCGATTTACCTGCAGGTCTGTGGACACTTCAGGGAACGTGACCATGTTGGATGCATAAAGGATCAGCTGGTGGCAACCAGGCCTGAGTCTCTTCACCATTTCTGGAGTCACTGTGATGTTTTGGGGAATATTTCCTCTGACCACAGATAAACCAGACAACATCGTTTCATCACTCTGGATTCTGTAGGTTACATTTGAACCTCCGGAAATAAAAGGAAAGAGAAATACATCACTGAAGAAGATTTCAAATTCAACATCTGAGAAAAGAAAATATACAAAACTCCAACACCAAAACCTGATACTTTTAACCAGTGATGTCAAATTTGACAAGACGAATTATGGTATATTTTCATCATGTTGGTCCCTACCTGCTTTTACTTCCATTTGAATATGAAATGCCCCTCCATACAGAGCTTTGCAGTTTGTTGCATTAAAAAACAGCTTTTCAGCATGGCACCCGATGACAGCAAGCTCTGTGACAGGTTCCAGGATGGTAATTGTTCTCTGGGCTGAAATGTGTGTGTCATTGCTGCTGCATTCAACTGCCACAACAAATGAACTTGGATAAGTATATTTATGTATCACGTTGCTCTTTAACCTGAGAAAAAGCACATGGAGAAACATTCATAGTTCGTCTTTGATTTCTGGACATAAAGCATTAATTCAGATTACATACAGTCTGCCATACACAAACCGGTACTTAAAAAACTGAATCAGTTGTTTTTCCAACAATGAAAATTGGAGATATATTCACATAAATGATTATAGACGTTGGTGTCTAATTTCATGGCAGTAGCCTGTGTGTTGACAATATGGTCTAATTAAAGATTATACGCTGCATGCATTTCTCGCTAACTGATTAATGCAGCTAGAACAGCTAGACTTTCTTTGTTTGGCCGAGACATGGCAACAGCCCAGCGACTTCTCCTGGCTGGTTGAATCCACTCCTAGTGGATTTGTTTACGTCTGTCAACCCCGTGGCTCCGGTCGGGGAGGAGGTCTCGCGATAATTTACCGCGACAAGTGGAAAGTCTCGGTGTCTGTGCCCGTCTCCAGCTCGTTTGAATCCACTGTCTGCGAGCTGTTTGGTCCCACTCCAACCATCATTGCTACTGTCTACTGTCACTTTTGTATTGTTTTTATTTTTATATTTCATTTTTATTGTTGTTAATTAATTCTTAATATGTTTTTAATCTCAATTTGTGTAACTGTGTACGGTGTCCTTGAGTGCCAAGAAAGGCGCCTTTAAATAAAATGTATTATTATTATTATTATAATGAATGTAATAAAAGTAAAATTGCAGTATTACACAAGTATTTACCTGACAGAAATGTGAGGAGAAACAATCAGTCCATCATCTTAGATTATAAGAAAATCTTTCTCAGTTGCTTGTTTTTTTTAAAACCAATTCCACGTGCAGAAAAACAACAGGCATTACTTGAAATATATTACTTCTGATGTGTCATATTATTTCGAGAACTGCATGAAAAATGAAAGCAGTATGTGGTGTAGAAACATTATCAACAAGTGCTAAAACATAATAAATTGACTTACAGCAGATGTGATTTTAGTGCATCACAGTTTCTTATACTTGGATTCTTGACATAACTAGTACATTTAATAATATATGACGATATTTCAGCTGTTACTGCCATTGATAAGCTACTATTTTGTTTATAGTACATTTGGATTATGAACTGTAAATGCAAACGTTTTAAACCCAATAATGTAAACATCCATCATACAGCTAACCAAGAAGGATAAGATGGACCCATATACAGTTGTGTTCAAAATAATAGCAGTCCCACATCAATAGCAAGATAAATCACTGTTTTTGTCAGAATTTCAACTTCTACACTGCAACTAAGTTTCAAGAAGGTTTAGTAAAGGTATAGAAAACCAACAGACCCAACAGGCATGACGTGCATGCTGCTGATTCTGTGAAACTGGATCATTTACTGAAAGGGGCGTGTTCAAAAAAATAGCAGTGCCGAGTTCAATTAGTGAGGTCATTGATTATGTGAAAAAAATAGGTGTTAAACAGGTGGCCCTTATTTAAGGATCAAGGCAACTGACGCTGCATATGCTGGCTGTGCATTTGTCCTTGAAAAACAGAGTAAAATGGGTCGTTCAAGACACTGTTCAGAGGAAGAGCGTTCTTTGATTAAGAAATAAATAAAAGAGGGGAAAACCTATAAAGAAGAGCAGAAAATGATAGGTTGTTCAGCTAAAACGATATCAAATGCTTTAAAATGGCAGCCAAAACCAGAAAGGCGAGGAAGAAAAAAAAAAACGACTATTCGAATGGATCGGAGAATAACCAAAATGGCAAAAGCTCAGCCAATGATCAGCTCCAGGAGGATCAAAGAAGATCTAAAATATTATCAAATTCAATTACTTTTTCCAATTTTCTTGCTTTGAAATAGAATGTGCAGTGTCCCCAATGCATTTGTGTTCATTAAAATACAATTTATTTGAAGAATTTTGAGGTTTACTCACCTTTTTAAACACACTGCTATTATTATGAACATAACTGTATATGCACATAATATATAGAGTGACAAACACTAACTGGCAGCATATTATAGCTTGAATCTTCATGCAACATTTTTTTAAGTTCTATATGGAGTGTTAATTTATTTTCTTTATTCCCTAAACCATCTGTATTAGTTTATAGGGGTATTCTGACAATTTAGTATTTACCTTTGTTAAAGTTGAGGGACATATTAAAAACTGAAGCAGCTGAGACAGAGATATGCTGACTTTTAGTCTCAAGTTTGGTGCAACATTTCTGATAATTCTACGTTTTTTGTTAGACCTTCCCTGACTGTTAGATGCTTATGCCTGTCACCATCCACGTCTACACGTTGTCGCCCTTTCAATCTGTCATAAAATTGAAGTCTCGAGTTAAACAATCACATCATCAGGGTTATAACTTTACAAGCTCCTCCAGAGCTGCAGGAGTCAATATAGAAGCTTTCACATGCTGAGGAGTGCTCCTTGTTAAAAGTAAGATTAATGTGGAAAATCAGTAGAGTGCTGATTTAATTTTTTATTTATTTATTTATTTTTTTTAAATTTCATTTCAAACCCACATAGTCTGTGAATGTTAGTACTCACCCCTGTGGACTCTCCAGATAAATGACACGGCCATCCCCGGTGCTTAGTCTGCACACAAGTTTTCTCCATGACAAATGTAAAAGCCTCTTGATGCTGATGGTGATGTCATGAAAAACAGCAGCCACAGCGCTCACTGTCAGTGTGAGTCCTGGGGGGAGAAACCAGACCAGAAGTGTAGCAAAGTGCCTATAACCAACTGGGTTTCCAAATAACAAACAAGCACAGATCACGGTGCCTCTCCGCAGAGAGGCACAGATATTAGAGGGATATGAAATACAGCAGTGAGATCTGAGAGTTTTTCTGTCAGTCTCATGACTTTCTGCTTCTGCTATTTGGTCCATTTTTTGTTCTTCATTTGCTCTGTGCAAGTGTCTGCTTTGCTCATTTCCATTGATGAATGCGATATAATCACATGAACAGATTGAATAAATCAATTTTAACCACTATCATGAAATGGTTTTGCTCACATTGTTTTAACTTACTTAAACCAATCAGGATCAAAGATCATGCTGAAAACATTTCACACACATTTCAAGGCTATAATATAATAAGTCACTATGATAAAAACAAGTGTAGAACAGTTAGGTAAACATAAAATGATTCAAGATAAATAAAAGTACTTGAAGTTAAGAGTTTAGTCCAGTGGTTCTCAAACCTTTTCACAACAAGGACCCCTAAACTGACACAAATTAGACCACGGACCCCCATCAGACAAAATATTTGCTTTTATATGTTTGAAACCCATGACCAAAATAGTCATACATTCTGTCATTGTCACTTATGGATGGAATTATTGAGAAAATAAATTATTCCCCTTTTTGCTGGGGACCCCCAGGAATGTTCTCTAGGATCCCTGGGGGTCCCTGAACCCCACTTTGAGAACCACTGGTTTAGTCCAAGGTAAAATCAAGCAGATACTGTATAAAAAAATACTTAATAGAACTTGTCTGTGAAAAACATTTTAAAGCATGTGTTTGGGTTTAGTGCTTACATATATATAATAACACTCACTGTTGCTATAAATAGAAAATATAGGTAAAATAGGTATTTTTCATAGCAGACATTTTGACTTCCTGGAAAGAAGACATGAAAAACACTTAAAATGCCACATCATCATCACATTTTTAAGCTCTTTTAGCTTTTTTCTTACTGCACCTTCTTCTTTTGAAATGGTTCATATAACAACATGGAAACACATTCAGAACGGGTGGTGGTGATTGTTGCTTGACAAGAGCTACAGTGAGTTGATATCAGAAAGTGACGAATTAACATTGGTGTTGCTTTCCACAAATGGAGACAGTTCTTGGTCAGTAAAGGAATGAAGTTTGATGCTGAATTTACATTGTTGCTACTAGACTGGTAAATAAACAGCTGTTAATGCTAATGCTGGTTATGTAGCAACAGCAAAACTTACAAATGGCTCCTTTACGCCTCAATATTTTTTAAAAATAAAAAAGACACATATTAGAAAAACTTAATTGACTTTGACAGGTTGTCACGTTTTGTGTGGTTCTCTACAAATCTCTTTATTGGCTCGTCCAATGAATTTTGAAAAGACTGGATATACTATAGTAAAGGAGTGGTCTAGGAGACAATCAGACTTGCTTGTCATCTACTGGATGTAGAAAGTATGATTTTCCCCTTGACAGATTTATAATTGAACTGATTGATTAGAATTAGTGTGACCGACCATCTTTGCAGTGGTAATCCACAGACAGGTAGCTCCCCAGCTGAGGGCAGGATTCACCAAAGGAGTTCACAACTTCAGTGATCAGGCAAACCTGACGGCCGCTGCAGTGGGCTGGAAAACACACAGAGAACACAATCAGCTATTGATAACACACGGAAATGACAATGACTTCATAGAAAGTTTTGCACATTACTACTTAATGTTAAGTGTTCCTGTGATGAAAGTTTGTGCTCACACAACAACCCTACAAATAACAACTCTTGTTGAATCATCATCATGCTTTTAAAATAAGTACAGAACAAATCACTTCATATTCACCCACACAAACTCATACAGGCCCATTCTGCTCATGCTCAGTTTCATGCTCAAGGACACTTTGATGTGCAGACAGGAGGAGCTGGGGAAACTTTCTACCACTGTCACTAGAGGACAATGTGTTTGACCCTCTGAGCCACAGCCACCAACTAATTTTCAACATTATAAAGAAAAGGCCTGTATTTCTAAACATTATGATGACAAGAATTTGTGGTATGTGTATTATGTGTATGAAATCAACATTGAATAATGTGAAATTCAGAAATGCTGAATCAGTCAAGGGCAGCATGATGAAAACACTACATGCATATGAGAAGCTGTGTTACTATGGAAAATGTAAGCTTTGTAACATTACCAGGCATGAAAATCCCGCTCTCATACCAGACACTGGATAAATGCCAGATATTTGACATTAATGCAAAATCTCACATTAGAGATGCCTGAAGTGTAAACAGAGCTTCACTCCTGACAAACTGTGTCAGTAGAGGACTTTATCAGTATTATTATTGATCAGCTGCACAGGGGACTCTCTACACCTGTTCACCAACTGAAACTCTAAACACATGTCAAACACAGAGCCTTAGCAATACTCATTAACCAGCCTTAAACACACAGTAAAGGTGTGAACTGTCTTAACTTAAAATTGCTGTTAAAAGTGTTACCAGTTGTTGTTATTCATGGTCAGTTACAGTCAGTAAAGCCTGGTAAAATGTTGTTTGTTAATTGTTATTTTATGTCTGTTGGTGGTTTACTTGTTATTTTGGCTTTATCAATGACCTACAAACTGTGTTTAGTGTATCTAAAGTGTGTAAAATTTAAGAATATTGAATTTTCCCTACTGACAAATCTAGCTTAATCTTTACAGAGCTAAATGTACGATTCAAAGTTGAATTTGCTAAGATATTTGCTGCTGCTGGGTAGTAGAGTCTTTAACGAGGTTAATCACAACCACTGTGAGCTATTGCGACTGAAGTTGAACAACAAACAAAGCTAACAAAGATGCTAAAGTGCCGTTAGCGAGTATGTAGCCGGTGTTTATACATACGTACATTCAGTTGGGCTCCCATTCATTGTATTAACCCCGTCTTCCCATTTATACTAACCAACTCTCACCAACACACATCTGAAACCTGTTCTCGGCCAGTTAAACCTTAAGCCACAGGCAAAACAAGCTAGCAAGCACGTCAACTAAGGCAACCGAACCAAACATTTTAACCCATTATTCAACAGTTTAAAACAAGAATACATTAATCTATAAATCTAATATAAACTACCACAGTTAGCAGCCAACAGTGACTTACGTACATTTCAAGAGTTTCGACCACTTTTGTTGTAAATCATCCAACCTGCACTCACGTGATGTGACTTCAGGATGCGTTCACTGCATTGCTAAGCAAACCGACAGCAGACTATTCAAAATACTGCCCTCAACACTGATCCTGGACATAACTTTGCCCCGAAAATAGAAGAATGTTGAAATAATTTTCCAGGACATTTTGTATTTTCTTTCATTTTCTATGACTGTCGCCAAGTGCTTACTCATGGTGGTAATTGTTGGGTCTCTGTAAGGGGTCTCTATATGGAAAGTGTTTTGGGATAACTTCTATTATTTTGTTTTATTATTGGCTTGACTTGCTATCTAAATGTTTCCTAAATTAGTTTAGTCTGTGTTTAACTATATCTTGAGGCGATCACAGCCCAGTTAACGTCAATAACTATAGCAGAGCTAATGAATGTTGTGTTAGCGACACATGATGGTATGAACAGTGTTGCTGGTTATTGTCATATATATGTTTTGCACAGCTAAGTCCTAATTAAATGTGTTGCATCAGCTCAAGGACATGATGGTCATATGAATTTTAAATGACCTGCGCAGTATGTGCCTAACCCGTACCTCTTTCCCGGTGCATGCTGGGAAAGGCTCCAAAGCCCTGAGACCTTGAACAGGATGAGCAAGTTTGGAAAATGAATGGATGGGTAATTTCCCCCTCCCGTCAGTTAAATGCGTGAATCAACATTTACTGAAAAATAGATGGATATCATTTATATATCTCTCAAGCTATTAAGCTTTTAAGCTTTTATTGTGTAGCTTTTCTTCCGTCCTGAAGGACAATTGTCCTTTTCAAATAATAGCCTGCAGTGAGACAATATGTACTTTGTCCGGTAAAAGTGGATTCGATTTCATCACAGTTTTGATCCATGCAGTGAGGCATGTGTGTTTGTCATCCTATTCAGATTTTTTTTTTTCTGTTGGGTTCAGCTGATTTAATGAGAGTGACTATTATGAAGCTAAAAGTGAATATTGTGCAGATCAGGTCAGTTAATTGCTGTTGATTAGGTAATATTATAACTAGTATACATCATTTCACTCATACATTCAAGTAAATAATCATGAATTAATGTATGTTTTTATTACACAGAGAAAACGATTTGACCATGTTATACCTCTAATTGACGCTCCAACATCCACCCAGCCACACTGATGTTGTGTGGATGTTGATGGTTGGGAGAGCGTGGATCGACAGTAATGAATGTTTTTACGACCGTAGAAGCCACTGTCTATGATTAACACATGACCAGGACCACACTGCAAGGTGAGGTTATGATCCGCACACACAATGGATCTCCCAGACTCTGGGGAGAATACAAAAACAAAGTGGTAACTCATCATGGAGTGATTCAGTGAGCTGTTCTGTTCAGAATCAGTACATGGGTCAGTACGTACCAAACTGGCAGATAAAATGCAGTTTTTTGTAGCAGTCTGTTGTGGCGTCCCATTGGAAGCCTGAGTCTTTTAAGATGTGTCCACAAGCTGCTCCTGGCTGCAGGCTGCTCACCCAGTTTGAATAGGTGACATGTGAACCATCCAGCCAAGAGAGAACACCTGAGGATGGAACAAACTACTGCTGAAATGATGAAATGTTTGAGCTCTTTGTGGTAAGAAAGATTTCATACTTTTTCAGATGTTACATTTATCTGTAGTGAGTAAGATTCACAATGTTACAATGTCATTGTGTTTTATTTCATTTAATTTTCTTTCACATATACTCAAAATTGGTAACTAAATTGGATGCACTGGGCAAAATAATGAGGCTGGGTATGTTCTACACATTTCTTGAACAAATCTGATCATTTAACTCAAAATATAGATAGATAGATAGATAGATAGATAGATAGATAGATACTTTATTTATCCCCCTAGGAGAAATTCATGAATCTATAATTGTAATAATATAAATGTTCCTTCACCATGGGACCTAATATGCCATTCTGCTGCTAAATAGAATCTGTATAAATTTAAATGTGGATGTGAATTAAGGTGAGGCTGCTACCAAATTCTTCTGGTATGAAGTATGAATTACAGCTGAATAAGATCAATGAATACATCCATAATGCACCAACCCAATGATCTCTATCTCTAGAGAAAAGTTTAATGTTATTCCAAATGGTATTTCAGTTAATGGAAGTATCAAAGGTAATACAATATATCCCTACTCCAAGCTATACTGTGTCATCAATAATTTCTAGTTCATGTTCTTTAACTACCACACTTTGAGATTGGAGGAATATTTCATTTACTGTATAAGAGGGTAATTCTGTTTGATATTGGATACTGTAAATGTAAAAAAGATAGAGACTTTTTTTTTCTTAATCTTGTAATTGCAAATTATATTATAGGGTGTGGGTGTGGGAATTCATTTCTCACTCCACTGATGGAAGGAAAAAGACTTTACGCCTTTTAAAACCCTATAATGGAATGGATGGATGGAATAATGAACAGAAGACAGTGAGAAAATATCCCAGTAAGGCTAGCTTATTTTTCAAGACATGGAACAACTTTGAAAATAAATTCTAAATAAAATTGAAATTGGACACAACTGTGCAAATGTTACCATAATGTAATATTTTAATTTAATAATTTTGTTAATCACTAATGCTTAACTATATTCTTCTCAATCGTTTGACAGGTTAATTCAAATGCATAAGGGAGGTAAAATTATTTTTTGAAAGATTTCCTGTCTTTTTGTGAAGTGTGTTATTTAATCAGAGACTTCCTGCACCTTCAGATTTAGCAGTTTATGATTGAGCTCACAGTAGCAGTTGTCTGTATTTCACAGTTCTCCCTTCTTACCGTCCACAGTTGCAGAATATGACAGTTTTGGAGAGGAAGGAGGTGCTAACCCAAGCCATGTGTCTTTCTCAGGGTCCAGATGTCTCTGAAGGAAATGTTGAGTCTCTTCATCGGGGATAAATGCAAGGTGTCCTCCACTCTCCTCACACCAAGCTTGAGCACTGAAAAAAGAATGCCGATGACCCACAAACTCATAGCAGGAGCCTCCAAAGGCCTTTTGATCTCCTGGGCAGGAAGCAGTACCCTCCGTCTTATCTTCAGCACATGACAGACAGCTGACGGTCACCAGGATCAGCAGCTGCAGAAATGTCCAGCACATCTTTTCTGTTTTCACTTTAAAAACAAAATGTTACTCTCATGTCTCTTTTCAACTTCTTGACGCTTTCATTGCAGGGGTCAAAATAATATTGTTTTGCCCTCTTGTCCAATGCTCTCATATACACACCCTGGTGACACCCTGTTTTTAAATGGGTCTGACATGCACCTTTGTCACACACCTTTCTGCATTGAGTGGAAAACTGTTTACTTAACAGCCAGGCTTTCCCAAAAACCAATGAATGCACTGCCTTTGTGCCGGAGCTGCAACAAAAGCAAGAGGAGTTTCAAACAGATGGCAAGGTACATGAGGTTACCAATTCTTTACATCATGATAAATAATCTACCTGTATTTTTCTTTTTTCTTTTGTTGTGAAAAATTGCTGAGTCACACAACGCCAAATGATGACTCATCAATGAAGGAAAAAGGATCCCAAGGTTACTCCTCTATCAGATAAAACATAAAAGTTGCATTTTATTTAACCACAGGTATAAAGAGGATTTCAAATACACATAAAATGCAACACATAAAAAAAAGGTTCTCAGTGAAATTAAAATAGTACAATAGATAGCAGTAGATATAGGGGTTCCAAATTACACATATGTCAAGTTTTAAAGTGGCTATAATCAATATATTTAACAGATGAATCATGACTATGTGTATGTCCAAGGGGTTGTTCGCAAAGATCATCCCACAAAAAATTATTATCAAACTGTGCAGTTCTCCTCAACTCTATGGAGCATTTAAACATCTTTCACCTCATTGTTTATCCAGCTGCAGTTTGACTTCTTCTTCATCCATTTTCATGATTTTCTTCTCGACACACAACAGGAACTTTATTCAACCAAAATTCATCAGGTTACCTGAAACATGACGCCACATATGTATTTTTCTCAATATGTGATGGATGTGGAAATAGGGAATTTTTAGCTAATCATTTATGACTGTGTAATATATGACAGTCCTATGACGTCCCACCCAGCATAACTTTACAGTTAACAGTCCTAAAAAAAAGTTCCCATAATCAGGGTTAATATATTGATAATTTTGTTTCATTAAAAGTGCTGTGATAGAAATCTGAAAATAAACAGTTGACAAAAGGATCAAGTTGTCTTTGTATATTTTAATAAGAGGTTTGCAAAGGATCAGTGTACAGTCACACAGGGTGCAGTTACAGACTGATGTCAAACAAAGAGTGTACATGTATTTTATAGAAAAAAAGAAAGGAGGCATGGTCAGGATGTGTGTGTGTGTGTGTGTAAACAATTCTGGGTTCCATCCTGACTGTCTAACCGCCGGAAGAAGCAGGTGTGTGTTCAAAGATAAACTACTCCTTAGTTTGTACCGGACAGTACCAGATAAGGAGCATACACGTGGGAACAGATTCACATTCATGGATATACAAAGCCAGGTCACACAAAGTTCAAACCAGGTTATACAAAGTGCAGAATATGATTTTTCTATTACAGTGCATAAATACATGAAAGAACCAAAAAACAAGAAGAATGAAAATAATTATTTCTAATATGATATGTCAGCCTCTCTCGCTCTCCAATAGACTTCCAGTGTTTCCTAAGATTATATCCAGCTCATCACATACAAGTATTTTTCTACATCTTTGCTGTTACATTGCACTTGGCTAAATGTACAGCATACTGTAGATGACTCACATCTCAGTCACACCACACAACGCTCAGTTTGAAATTTCACCCTGCGTACTGCACAAAGGGCCTTTGCCAAATAAAGAAAATCCTCTATCTGCTATCTGTGACGCAGGGTTTTCCTGACGTGCTGTGTAAGACAAGTTAAAGAGAATTATTTCCTTAAAAATATCTCCAGCAGTTTCTCCAGTGTAAAACTTACTTGGATCAATTGGTGCACTAAAAGCAGTGATGCACTGGTTTGACTGCCATTGATTGCACAGCATGTCTGAATTCAACCAAATGGCCAAGAATCCCTTGCTAATGGCTCCAGTCTTCCGCCATTTTTACAATGCTGTTGATGCTTTTCGATCCAAGAGGCACAATGGAAAAAAGAGAAGTAAAAATAAGAGCTCTTATATAAGAAAATAAGAAGTTACTTTTAGAAGTAGAGTTTACTTGGGCATAGATTTGGGTATGGACATGTCCCTACTGTGTTAAGGTGTTGCTGCATTGTCTCTACTAATAAGTTTACCCATGTCAAACAATCTTGGCATTTTACCGGTAATATTTGCCAGATATGCATTTATTCTGCAAAATGTTGGTTATTATGACAAAGAATGAAAGATTGACACATGAGACACTCAATTATGATCTGTCAAACCTCAACTTCAAATTGTGTTACGCATTTTTAAGCAGCCGCAGCTGGGCAGTAGCAGAAGGTGTGAATCACGTTGCCAATGTCACAGAACTGACAAATAACACTCAAAGCTTATTGCTCAAAATCCCACATGTAACATCATTGTGTGTAATGTCATTTACTATTTATACTACATTTTTTGTCACAGGGAAGTTGTCATGTTTATATTATTAGTTAATCTATTATTAATCTGAGCTGGTTTAGTAAAGCGCATGAAGCGCTACCATACACAGAAACAACGATAACAAGAGGAGCAGAGGACGTGTATGCCCTGAAGTGCATTTTGTTTCACTATGTGGATTTTGGCGGTTCTGAAACAAAGGACTTATTGAGTGAGTAATCATAGTTGACAGACAGTTTCAATCAGGAGGGCGTTCACAGCCTGCTGTTCTGCCAGGTCAGTGCATTTGTCATCAGTCAGTCAGTGAGGGCGCACCACCATCCAAACCTTACACAGTCATAGCAATAAAACTCTTTCGGTTTTGGTTTAGTTATTTCATCCAAAGAAATTAGCTGTACTGTATGCACACATCTGACAATAAAATGCAAATAAAACATCCACCTGTGACAGTGAAGATATGCAAAGCATTTCATGCAGTTATCCAGGGAAACAGGCTGGTAAACTGGTTGCATCAGGCAAACCTGTTAGTGTGCTACAGTCATACAGTGTTGCAAGAGCACAGTCCATAGACAGGGGTTTTGGTCTAAAAGAAACTGGATTTTACTTAAGTGCATTCATTCGGTGATGTTGGAAGGACTGGCTTTAATTAGTTTAAGGTAAGAGTTTGTTTTTGTTGTCGTTTGTTACTGTGGAGATTAGACCTAAAACAAAGTCAGTATGTCACAACGAATAGGAAGAGCACTAAGCAAAATTACCTGGAAAATGAGAAAAAGAAAAAAGCAAATTCATTTATTGCAGTTAAATTTCAGATGTATATAATTAATGTGTCTGTGTGATGTGCTAAATGAAGTTGAGTAGAGTCAGGAGAAAAGTCTGCTAGTGTTGAGTTATTCATCATCATCACACACCCCCATAGTTTTATGTTGATCATATCTTCATATCATAAGCTGATATGGGATTTTAACCAAAAAAAAAAAAAAAGCAGCATCGACACCATCAATCATTATCTGTGGTGCTACATTTGTCTTGCCTCTCTCACTCACTCTCTGACACGTCACACATATTCACTAACGTCACACCACTGAACATGCAGCATTGTAATTTGTGTTAATGAAACTTTTTTTTCTCTTCATTTGTTTAAAATCGCACGTCACCCGACATATAGCTGCCTCTGAATCATGAAAAAACCGACGCACACCCTGCAGAGGATCATGTGTGTGCTGCTGGCCTTTGGTTTCATCTGGTGTCTGAGTTTGCCATATTTCATCCTGGTCTGTATCTTCATTCATCCGTTTAACTCATGTGGTCTCAAAGCCAACATACAGCGTATTAAAGCACTTACGTGATCCTGAGCTACTCTTAAGTGGTGTGACGGATGAATAACCCTCTTCTTAACTCTTTGTAATATACAGCCTCTGAAACTCACTGTTATAATGGATAACATTGAGAAACCAGCGGGTTTAATTCAAGCCATTGCTCATTTGTATTGATTCCTTATGTCTTAAATATCTGCTTACATTCATAATGGTCAAACATCCTTTTTGTTACCAGCTGTTTGTTTATGTGTTATGTTGTGTAAACTGGTTGTAGGGCAATGCTGAACAGGAGGACACAGGTGTGACCGGTAACGACAGACTGGTTAGGCCTGATCAAGTTTGGAAAGAAAAGAAAGAAGGTCGGGCTAAAGGTGAGAAAAGAACAGAGAGATAACAAGAGGACTCAGATGGGAGAAAAAAAAAAGAAAAAAAAGAGGGGTTATGATGATGAAGCAGAAGGAGTCAGTAGAAATATATATTGTGTCTCAGCAGTGACTGCAGTTGTTGCCTGGGTATCTGCCAGGTGCTTTGTTCACTTGACGCAACATAGAAATTATGCTCCTTCGTCAATTGCCATTTTCACAAGTTTGAAAATACACCGGTGATCCCTCCCCTTCTGCTACGTAGGCAAGATGGCGACCACTGTTTTAAGTGCACCGTGCGGGTACACTGCATGTTACCGTACTTATTAATGTGAACGCATTTATTCACTCAAAGCAGCAAGTTGGAATATGGAAGTATATGATTTGAGACACAGCAATCGAGCAATCAAACCATATTATACCGCCACCTCAAATATACACAGTGAAGCTAATGTGCTGCACGTTATTCATCCTGTGCAGTTCTTGATCCCCTCCTTAGATAAGTTAGAGCCATTCACCGCTCATTTGAATGGAGAATGATTGAGTTCCAGGGAAACAGGTTGCGCTAAAAACATCTGAGTCATTCACAGGAAATCCCAAAAAGACCCTGTTCTGTTGAGAGGATAGCAGATGATAGAGGTTAATAGTGGGTAAAAATGCTATGATTTTAGCTTGGTGACATGGTGGTAACATCTGGTATCATTCTGTTTTGTGTAAAATCATCTTCTCAACCATGTCAGAAGAGTCCTTTATTGTTTTTTTTTTGTTTTTTTTTAAAGGGATATCTTCTCAGTAGACTTTACAACCTCTGCTTTTTTGTCTCTTAATTCTCCCCAACTTTCCTGCTCAACTTTCTCGTCCCTCTCCTTGAACTCCGCTTCACACCTCTCCACTCCCCTCTCTTAGACAGAATGAAAAGTATTGTCAAGGTTGTGGATGATCTCCTGAACATCGTGGAAGCCGCTGATGATTGTGAGCAAACTCTCTCCAGCAATTTTTTTTTAAGTCATAGTTAATATCATGCATTTTCAGTGAAGTAGCACTATTGCTTATTTTAATAGGAATGTTCCCAGGTAATATTTATCAACTGAATAGTCCATGAATAATTATTGTACAATGGCTGATTGCCTCAACGCTCCTCTAAAAATACGGTATGTTCAAAGCAGAGGAATAATTTGTCAACACTCCAATCTCTCTCTGTCTCAGTCGCTCCCCCTCTGCCTTTGAGGGACTACAAGGCGGAATTAAAGACACTCCAGATTGAAATGGAGACAGAGAAAGAAAAAGGGAAAATGAGGAATGAGATGATCAAGGAGCTGCGTTCTGATAAAGTCCATCTGCAACAACAAGTGGCTTATTTGGAGGAACTCCTAAAGCTGCAGGCAGAGAACAGAGAGAAAACCATCCAGCAAGCAAAATCTGGTAAAATCTCTCACGATAAAATTAAGAGCGGGATACTAAACTGTATTCACTTGGTGTCTTCTTTTAACAGCGAAAAACTCTACCCGAACAAGTAGATAGAGAGTAATGCAATTACATTTTATCAGCACATAAGTGATGAATTCAGAGGGGCCACGAGGCATGAGTTGATATGAAAAATGTATAGAACAGAAAGTACTTTACTGACTAAAACTTTTACTTACTACACAGAGACACAAAATGACCAAAAAGATTACACAAAACAACTGAAAAGACACACAAAACTACTTATGACTACTACTAATGATCTCCCTATTGCATCTGTGGCACACCAAGGCAAACTATTTATCTCATACTACTAAGTATATCTTTAAAAAAAAAAAAAAAAAACTGGGTGAAAAATGTATCATTTGAGTTTTAAAAAAGTAGTTTCTCAAAGTAGTGCTATTACCAAGAGAGTGGTAAATTATACATTTGTTGGGGACTATTTTCAGCTGTGGATTAATACACATTTCATTTTGTAGTGGGTTTACAGTAAAAAGAAAGTGAAACAAAACAAACTACAGTGCCCAAGTTCATTGTAATAAAGCAACATGTCATCCAGTGCCTGCTACAATAAGCATTGACAACAGCAGCAAGCGGTATGCTTTGATAATATAAACCTGTAGTTTGTTAGTCTGTAGGTTCCAGAACATGGTGATAGCAGTCCAAAAAAAATTTATAAAAATTTGTACTCCACCACTCTGTACAGATGCTATGATTTCCAGTGCAATCTAGTAAACACTCAGTTGTTCTATAATAAGACTTCCTCCAGCTCACACAGCAAAAACTGTTTCTTATACAGACACAGAAACAGATTGCATCACAGCTTAGCTGCTGACTTACTGGAAGAAACTGCTCATTATTCAACCAGTGTGCCTTCAGGGGATTTTAAAGAATTCCTTAGGACAACCATGTAGAGAACTAGTTGAGAACTAGAAAAACACACTCCCTTAAACAGTTGGTGAAACACAAGTTGTCTTTCTCAACATGCCTTCAATGTTAGTCAAGACTAATGAACTAATGCGTTTTTTATTACATTTATATCGGTGACATTATTTCACACTTCAGTCATATTATATGCAGAAAGAAATTTTAGAATATCCTTCAACTAATTGGATTCAGGATGAAATGACTAACTGAATAACATACATACAGGTGTGTTCAGGTGTCTGTCTGCAGGGAAGTGATCTTCTTCCATTCATGCAAGCTGTTGTTTGTGTGTTGCTTAGAAGATCAAATCAAAGAGGATGGAAATTGCCCACTGCCCCTCATGGATGGATACCCAGACTGTAAGGGGAAATTGAAGGTAATAGTTTTTCTTTACCATTTTGTAATGGCCACTGTATCATTGGAATCTCAGTGGTATATTCCTATGAATAGCATTATTTATACTGTCAACGTACTTCGAAACAACTTGAGTTTCTCATGATTTTTTGAATGCAATGAAATTCAATGAGGTAAAAATGTAAAGAGGTGCAGCCCTTTCTTGCTCTCCAATAACTTGTTTCTTTTTGACCATCTCAAGTATTGCATAGATCATCATTATATACTTTTTTCTTTGTTCTGGCTGTTTGTGGTTTGCTGTTGCCCCAGTGGATGAAGGAGATGTGGAAGACTGATCCTTGTTATAGCCGTTATGGGGTGAATGGGTCTCTGTGCTCCATCCTCATCTACCTCAGTGAGGTACCCAAGTGGCTTCAAACTCAAATATCACTTGCTCAGTAATACTGCCCTGTGAAGACCTCATTTCAGTCAATTACTTAATATTGGAAAAGCACTAAGATGAAGAAGTTTGTGTGTCAGTGTATCTGCCCTTTCTTCCTTTCTGTGTTGTTTTAAGATAGAGTCCTGGTGCCCTGTGCTTCCAGGCCGAGCAGCCCCCTCACCTCAAGCAGAAAACTCTGAGGTACAGACACGACCAAAGAATCTGAGACCGCATTCAATTTGTGTGTATCTGTGGTTCGTATTTTGGTGTATAAAAAGTATTTTCTGTATAACCTCTGCAGAACTGCTTTACTAGAGTGTTTTTTTTCTGTTTATACCTGTAAAACTCACACATTTTTTTTCAATGTCCCCTTAAACTTATTTTCTACATTAGTTGACTCAATAAATGTGTAAAATGCCAGTACGTTACCTTAAATGGTACTGTAAGAAAAAAAAATATATAAAAAAATACAAATATATATATATATATATATATATATATATATATATATATATATACATTTTTATTGCATGTTGAATGCCAAACAGGCTGGCAATGATTTGTGGTCCTGTTCAGCTCATTTGAAAAGTGCTGATAATTCATTTCACTGCACTAAAAGGGTAAGAAGTTACAGCATTTGGAAGGGATTTGGAAGTGCAAAACAACTCAACAAAACAGTAATCTTCATTATCTTCATTTTTTAGGCGGGTTCTGACCAAGCAGTGATACGGGACAGCTTAGATGGCCTGTATCCATCTCTGGAAAACAGAGTCCAGTTCCGCTGGATTCACCAAAGAATTCAAAGTATGGGAGAGGTTTGGGTCAAGGCTGGACGCTCTCTCTCAGCCAAATACAACCTCACAGAGCGGAAAGCCAAACATGTAATGTATCCCTCCCCATTGCTCTCACCCTCCTTAATCATTGTTGCTACACTAAAATGTTCCATCCTTGCGCACAGAAGGAAAAAAAAGCACACTTCTCATTTCTAGCCAACAACTGTTGATTTTATTAGCTGGAATGACAGCTGTTGCTAGCAGATTTAGTCAGCTAGCTTGTGTGTGCTAATGCTAATGCTAATGCTAAAACTTTATTTGAAAGCTCTATCTGCAGTTTAGTGTCTTTAATATGCACATAATGGCTCTGAATCACTTTGAGCTAAAGCTGACCTGCTTGTCCCAGGCAATAAGTCAGCATTCTCAGTATTTTTTTCTAATGTAATCCGTAAACCATATTATTATGTAGTAAAGTTAAATACATAATTAAATGCCCTGGGCCTTTGTAAATAATGCTAGCCATTATGCCTGGCTAAATGGCTATTGGATAACATTTGCTGCTTACACTTGAGCAGATAAAAATGCAGTTTAAACCATTTGTTAGAGCCTTGCTGCTGTGATTTTGCTCATGATTGGCAATATAAAAAAAGACATTACACTCAAAACTCTTTATATATATATATATATATATATATATATATAATTTTTTTTTTTTTAAATAAAAAATTATTGTCTGAATTCTGACAAAGGAGACAAAACATTCAAGATTTCCCCTTGTCCCCCCCAGATCTTGGTGCATCCCGGTGCGGTGACAGATGAGTCAGGTTTTAGAATAGCAGAGGCTGCCTTCAATGGTGGCCCTCTTGGGGAACTAGTCCAGTGGAGTGACCTCATCTCCACACTTCAAATCTTAGGTCACCATCTTCACCTTTCTGCCTCCATACCTGATCTCCAGAGGTGAGTACTTGTGCACACAAGAAGAGCCTTTTGTTGCAGACTGCTGTATGAAAATGATTTGCCACTTTTAACTGGTGATTTTAGCTGAAAAATCAGCAACAATTTTGAAGCTATAATCATGTTAATTAATGTGTTCACCTATTTACATAAGTACATTGTTTCTGTTTATGTGTATCCATTCTTGTGGTTGTCTCTCTGTCTCTCTAGTTTTCTAGGGATTAAGACAAGCGGTTGCCCACCTCATTCAAAAGTGGAAGTAAACCTGATCTATACAGACATTATTGGCCTTAAACAGTTTCAAAATGTACTCAAGACATCCTGGATCAAATACAAGTGAGTATCAGGATCCTGGTCCAGACAATATTTTAATGTATATGAAACATACAGCATTAGTAATAGATTTTGATGACTCAAGAGGAGATGACAAAAAAGAAAACATTACATGATTAAACTCTCCTTTAGTGCTGCAATTCATTAAGGTCCCATTTGAATAAGATGATGCCGCTCTATGGCAACATGTTTTTGGACCAGAGTGTTTTAGTGATTTGCATAATCATGGTGCTTTCATTTGGGTATCTATTAATTTTGAAATACCATTATTAAGAGAATGCAGAGATGTGTAATTTGCAGTCTAAATCCATCCCTGGTGTACAATATGCTGCAAATGGCACATCTATGTGATAGGACAGAATGGTGTTGACATGTCAAAAAAAAAAAAAGAAGCAATGAACAAACAATATTGCCCCCTTTTGGTCATTTTATGGACTTTTGAACACAATTCAAGGCCAAGAGAGAATTCATCTCAGAAAATTAAACATGAGTTCAGGAGAGGAATATAAAGTTGTCCCCATGTGTTTCAGTAGAGAGGGGGTCAAAGGAGAAGGCCAGGAGGCACAGAGCCAGTGTTGAGGAGTAACTATTTACATACAACAGGATTACATAATGAAATTACTAAATAAACGGAATCTCTGACAGTTACTGAAATAAAATTGGGGTGAGGTCTAATAACACTCATTAAAATTAACATTAAACATTAACTTGGAGAGGTCATTAGGTTATGAAATTTCTACAGGGCACCAACAGACAGAAAGGTAATCAAGAAGTAATGCAATGTAATAAGTTGCATCACTTTGGTGAAGTAATTACATTACAAACAGTAACATTATTACATTTTTTGCTGGGTAGTAATCTGTAACCTATTACATTTCAAAAGTAAACTTCCCAACACTACACAGAGCACAGTTCAGGTAAGATTTCCAGGTAAACTGGTGGTTTGATGGGTCTGAATGAAAACCTGCTGGGTGAAATTACTCTATGTTTCCTTAATAAGTCGGCTGGAGATAGTTGCAGAGATGAAAACAGGTGTCAAAGACAACTAAAGGGAGAGGAAATGGGAGGTAAAAATAGACTGAAAGAAGGAAAGGGTCAGAGGGCAGGTTCATATTTAAGGGCAAAGGAATACAGAAAGGACAGAGGTAATGAGGAAGGACTCTGAACAGTTTAAATGAAATAGTTTAGTTTAGATATATTGCATCTAACAATTTAAAATTACAAAATCCATGTGTGCCGTACATCACATTATAAAGACTATCAGAAAGTACATTATAGATTCCAGTATCTTGTTCTGCTAATTTTACTCATCTTTCAATCAAATGATGTAATGTATCACAAAAATGTAATTTTAAATCTCATGCATGAATATTTATGTAAAAGGAATCGAAATCTGTGTGGGTGAGGAACAGCATGCAGTTAAACCCTTATATATACCCTCATCTTTGATGTGGGAATGTATGCTTGTGAGTGCGAATGTCTTTTTTTTTTACCTTTGAGAACATGTGCAGCGAGGGGAACTGAAGGCATACTCCAGCATATTGATATTGATGCAAATATCGACCTGAACCTGTTTATTAGCTCTTCACCTGTAAATTTAGCTGCATTTTTGACTGCAATTAAAGTGAATAGATAATTGCCATGGTCTGTAAGGAACTGTTATTTTTTTCATGCTGGTTTCAGTCAAGGTAAACGAATAGGTAAAGTTCATAAAGATGTTTTCTGAGTTTAGTTTGGTGGAGTCCAACTGCTTTGACCACAACCCCATCCCCACTTCTTTGGGATGAATCAGACCCCTGACTATAAGCCAAACCTTATGACCCAACATCAGTGCCAAACTTCACTGATTCTCTTATGGGTAGGAGCAAATCCCTGCAGTCATATTGTAAAAGCTTGTTTAAAGCCTTCACATGTGTGGAGGTTGTTAAAGCAGCAGATTAATGCCCATGGATTTGTAATAATATGTCCAACAATTACAGGACGTAATGTTCAGGTATCCACATACTTGGATTGGGTGTCCATGTGCACATTCTTCCCACATTCTTCTATTCGGGTTTTGTGCTTGGTTTTGCAATTGCTGTCAGTATCTGTTTTTATGTGTGATGTGTGTGTATGTGTTTGTATCTATCAATCAGATGTATGATTCGTGTGTTGGATACTTTTGGCACTGAGCCAGACTTCAATCATGCAGTTTGGGCTCAAAAACACAATCTTAGAGGTCCATTTGGTGGCCTCAATCTGATCCCAGCGCAGTTCTACACCATGTTCCGTATGTGTCCATCTCTTGCTCTGTATTTTACAACAGCTAATTTTGTGGTTTATATACTGTATGTTGCTTGATCTTAAATTTTGTATTATTATTATTATTAGTATTATTATTATTATTGTCATGCATCTCTCTTAGATGTGTATTCTCTTATTGTGAGCAGCACATACACCAGACAACACTTTCCTGGGCTTTGTGGTGCCACACCAGCTGAACGCTAAAGAAAGTGAGCAGACCAAGAGACAAAACCAGGCTCTCGTGTACGGCAAGCGCGCCGAGTTTTGGGAGGTAACAATAATCAGACATTGTAATAGCCCAAAAAGTCAGTTTACTATACTTCTTGAAAGACTTATTTCTTCAGGCACCAATATTGATTCAAGAAAATGCGGAGAACGCGCACAGGCTTTAGTTAGCAGAGGATATAGAGAAAAAGTTATCATGTTTACTGCAGGAAATTGTAAAGTGGCCAAGTATAAAACCTTGTATAGTGTGTGGGTTTTTTCAATAGTTGTTTACTAGTAGGTATTTCATTCAGACTCCCCCATGAAATACACACTTGACAAGGGAAAGGTGTAATTTGTGGCTTGTCCATTGATTTTCCAGCAATTCATCCGTTGCTTCCTCTGCTGTTAACTTGCAGGGTAAAGAGTCTTATCTGGACATTATCCACAAGTACCTGGACGTCCATGGGACGGTTGACGTCAGTTCTCGCATTCCAAACTATGTGAAAAACCACGGCATTATCAGAGGGACTGAGGTGCAGGCCCTGTTGAGACAGAGCAAGGTAAGTGTGAGGTGAAAGGGGATCAATCAATCATTCACATAAATCCTCATGTTTTGCATATATCTTATATTTACACTGGTGTTTTGTTGACTTTGGCTTCACTCCCTTATCGTAAAGCCCAATGCTGCATGTGTAAAATGAATAATAATAATTACAAAACAAATAATTTTTTCTTTTTAATATTTCTTTTCTTCTGACCTCATTAAAATCCAATGTGTAGAAAAACACTGAAGTGGCAACTTTTCTCTTTGCCACAAACTAGACTTGTACATTTGATGGAGGTGACAAAATAAAGAAATTACTATAAAACAGCAACACTGATAAGACAACGTCTTCGTCCAACTGTGTAAACACATTGTACCTAAAGTACACAGAGTGACATCTGCTACTAAAAGAAAGTCTTTTCTTTCCTCAAGGATATGACAGTAGGTTGTATACTTGGTTTTGACAGCATCTGGACTGCTACCCAGTAAAAAAAGGATCTGCTGAAGCCTCAGATAGTTCAGAGTTGAGCGGTACGTCTGGTCCTGAACTTTTCATTCAGATAGGGAATTTGTGCCTGTGTGTTCTGTCTGAAGGTGGAAGTGAAGAGGCCGTACAGCCTTTTATCATTTTTCTGGAGCCTACTTGTCCTGTCACAAGGATAATAACCTTTACCAAGGACTGTAAACAAACTCTCCCACAACACAGAACTAACACTTAATGGTAACTGTTGTGTACAATGAATTCCTTCATGAAATAGTTTGAGTTCTGTGAGCGACAGAGCACAGTCTATTGAAGGACTTTTTTCTCTTCTTGCCATTGAGGAAAGTTCTTGACAGCTCTGGTTGTATGTTTGCGGTCTTTCAATCGGATGGCACTGCATGAAGCAACTAAAGTGCCTGAAACTAATGCATGTATGTGTATGAGTGTGTTATATGACTTTCACTTTTGTTTAATTTACAATTCATAGAATAACATTGCAATTGCTGTATTATTTTTTCCCCGAGGACCACGAGAAGAGTAGAGTAGAGTTGCATTGGTTATAAATAATTGGGATCCAAATAAAATCATTAATTTACAATAAACAAAACACCCAAACATACTTACTTGGAGTTTGGGGGAGGTGGTGCTGCTCAAAAACTTCTATCAACAATCACATACTGTATATAGATCATATTAAAATCCACTGTATTTAACCACGTTTTAGTGCTGGTTTCTCAGAGATGTCTCACGCATCAAAATCACATTTATGAAACATTTCCATAAAATTAGGGAAAAGTTAAATTATCAAGTTGATAAAACAGAGTCATGTATGTGTTTTGAGCTGTTAAATAGAAAACCAAGGTCTCCAGCAGCCCAACCTTCACACAGATTATTTATGTGCCTTAAACACTGTGTACAGCAAAGAGCATCGCATTTAACTTTTTATGTCCACATTAGTCAATAACAAATTTATGGAGGCATTGTTTAAGAAATGAAAACCCACCAAGTCTTCCCTGCATGTGCTAAGCTGAGTGTTAAGTCATCGTTTAATGTATTGGTGTTGGCTGGCACCGTGTGGTGACAGTAAGAAGTGCATGAGTTTATCACATATTTCATATTACCTACGTATACATATATATTAATATATCATGTGGTTTGCCTGTGTTAGGAGATTTTAAACTGTGTTTTTATCTGTGGTCTGTTGCAGGTTTTTGTGGGGTTGTCTTTCCCATATGAAGGCCCTGCCCCTCTGGAGGCCATAGCCAATGGCTGTGCTTTCCTGAACCCCAGGTTATTCCCCCCGCAGAGCAGTTTGAACTCACAGTTCTTCAAAGGAAAGCCCAACATCAGAGAGGTCAGGGATTATGCTCAAAACTGAGACACTTGCTATGATATAATATCTGAATATATTACATAGTTTAACCTTTGTTGAACCAAGCACACTGTACAGAAATCATTTTCAACCTCTATCAAATAACAATGAATCAAATGATGAGCCATTGGTTCAAACAGAAAAATGTATGTATTTTGGAAGATAGGCATAAATAGTTACTATCCAGGTTCTTAACTGGTGATCTGTTTGTGTTGTAGGTGACATCGCAGCATCCTTATGCTGAGGCCATAGGAGAACCCTATGTATGGACGATAGATATGTACAACAAAACAGAAGTGGAGAAAGCTCTGACTGCTATACTCAATCAAAGTGTAAGTGCCTTTTAAATTTGGTGTCAGATCTTCTTATTTCCCACAGTGGAAAAACAGAAGCGGCTTAGCTGCATTGTACCTCACAATTTTTCACGATATCACATTCTACCACTCTGCAGTTTTGCCTTTCCTAGTCTATTTGTATTTCAATAATTCTTTTTGTTTATACATTTCAGATTGAGCCCTACCTTCCCTATGAGTTTACCTGTGAAGGAATGCTCCAGAGGGTCAATGTCCTGATTGAAAAACAGGTTGGAGGAGTGTGGGTGGAGGTGAGGGTGTGGGAAAACAATAGTGAGATGAGATTTTTTTCTTTTCTCTTATCTTCTTCTCATTTTCGCTTTAGGACCTCTGCTCGAGCACAGCGAGCTGGCCCCCACTGAGTGCGCTCCAGGTTGTGCAGGCAGAGGCAGGCACTTCCTGTAAACAGGCATGCCAGAAGATGGGGCTGATCTGTGAACCTGCCTTCTTCCCACATCTCAACAGCACCAGGAATCTTGCCAAGTAAGCACACACGTTACTGTGCACACACATGAATCCAATCACATATCTGCAATCATCCATCACTATTTGAATTAAAGGCTTGTTTGACTTTATGGCTTAATGCAAAGCTGCTGATGATTTCCTCTTCATGTTTTTCCAGCTACAGTGTAGACTGTCAAACATCAGAGGTTTCTGACAGTGATCTGGTTCTCCCAGCCTTCAACAACACCAGTAAACACTGTCTGCTGCAGTCTGATCCCCTGCTCTTCAGCTGTGTGAGATCAAACCAGTCCCTGATTCGAATCTGTCCCTGCAGAGACTACATTAAGGACCAAATAGCCTTATGCAAGGCATGTATCTAACTGCTGTACATGCAATGAAAACGTGTGTATATCACTCATGTCACAAACCGGGCCGCACAGCCATGAAAAAAAGGGGGGGATGCACACAAACAAGCCAACAAACAAAGGTTTTATTAAAAAAAAAAAAAAAAAAAAAAAAAAAAAAATCTAGAAGAAGAACCTAAACTAACAATGGCATGTGTAATCTGTAGGATCAGCAGTGTAAGTGAGTGCATGAGTGAAGCAATGCAATGTTGTATGGTGCAGCAACAGAAACAACACAAACCAAATGCCAACCTCAAGGAGGAGAGAGAACCAGAACTGAGCTCCAACATGGTTTTAAAAGCACCAGCACACAGGGCCCAGGTGTGCCAAGTCTGCTGATGAGCCCAGGTACCGAAAACCTTTTGCCACACCCACCTCTAGTACCTGTAAAGGAAGCAGCCGCACACAGGAAGCACCATGTACACAGGTGGAGAGGGTTGTCACACTCTGCACATACTATAAAGGTCAATTCTTGGATCAAAGTACAGCACTACCTCATGTCAACATGGCCATGTGCAGCGGGCGCAGTGGCTCCCAGCAGGAAGTCGACAGGTCTGATACTTGGCCTTTTCCACGTGGAGTTTGCACATTATAGACTTCTGACATTCTTACTATACCACATAAAAGTGAATGAGTACTTGAAATAGTGTTAAAAAAAATTGCTTCAGGGTGTGTTGTTGATTTGATACAGTGACTTTATTAACAGATGCATTTAACACCTGTCATGGTTGGCATATCACCATGTTATTAAAGTGTTTCCTTCAGGTAGTGTGTTTATTTGCAGCCATGTGAATGTTGGCCACTGACAAACTCACTTCTAACAAGGGGAGTAAATGATCCAATCCAATCCAATTTCCTTATGATTGCACATTTCAGATTGTGTTTCTATTCCACTTTATCATTTATTCAATGGTATATTTTATTCATGTAGTATGTTGTGATTTGTGCACAGATTACAATTAACTCTGGTACTGCTGGGGACTACCCTGCTCAATATGAGATGGCTTTCTCACTGAGCTGAGAAGCTGAAGAGTGTCCACAGTGCGCCACGTTCAACTGTACTTGCTAAATGCAAAGCCTTTAGGCACTCATTTTTTCTTCTTAGGCATTTCATTTGCCAACTAGTGGGAGTGAGCATTAGTCTGTGAAGGCCTGATTCAGACAGAAGAATTCAGCCGCTGGCTGACTTGATAATGATGTGAGCTGTCCAGGGAGTTTCTCAGTTTGCTGTGAACCCGGGAAGCAGTCAGGGGCTTATAAAACAAATGAATTCCCATTTTCCATCCATTTCCTAGAGGTGTACTTAATGAACCTCTTGCCAGAGGAGCATGAGTGCAGGCCTGTGATGATGATGCAAAAGTGTGAATCTGAAGAGCAGGTGAGAGAACATCTTAAACGCACAGTATGTAATTTCTTCTTCCACAAGTGAAGTTTTAGCCGTTAGTTTTAGTTAGTTTAGTTTAGTTAGTTTTAGTCTGCACCTGTGAATGCAAAATTTTATTAATGCACACAGACTTGGCTTTATTAGTTATCTTAATTGCTTCTTGACCTGGTCAAACACAATGGGTTGCATTGGAAAGGAAACTGGAAAGGAACAGGAAAATTGATTTGGAATTTAATTAATTTACTAACTAATTTAATTGATGGTTTCCCTGGAAAGAGCAAGACCCTGCCCAGCATTCTGGCTCTTTACTTCATACAGTAAACCCTGTCTCAGACACTGCAGGTCCTGGTGCTGGTTTTGCTTCCGTTTCCCCCACTGTTTCTCCCACTAATTCATTCATTCCTGTTAGGATCACTGAACGGCAGTGTGAATTAGCAACACAGACCGCACAGAAACAATCTTGTCACAGTTAAAACCACTTCTTTAATCCTTGCCACTGAATCAGCTCAATACTGCTTACTCAGTGTAATATCTCTTTCCAATTCTTTTATCTGCCAGGATTTTATCACGTCTAACAATATTGATTTTTTTTCCCAATTTTCTTTTATCATCTCAGAGTCTTGGATTACTCCTGATGAATGTGCCACTCTCATTCAGTCCTCGCCACTAGAATATTTATTTTTCCACCAGCCATGAATGACAGGCCGAGGGAGCGCCCTTCCAGTAATACACAGAAATGATTTTAGTCTTCCCTTGTCTCGTTTGGCTGTTTCTCCTCCTGTGAGAGTCGTAGCTTTATTTTAAAGAATAAACTGCCCATTTTATGTTTTTTAATCTATCTTATTCTTGGTGATTTTTAATGTTTGCTGCCCCTCTTCTTCCTCATTTACCTCTTATTTATCAAACTCTTAGATTCTTTTAATTTACCCCAATATGTGAAACAGTCAAGCCATGTGCTCAGCCACAGTTTCTGCATTTTCACCATCCTTGATCACAAAACAGATACTCTTCCAGGTTCCACTCACACCCCCAGAAATGATCCACTCCTGCCCCCTAAATTCACTCTCTGTTCCTAGCTTCTGTCAGGCTTTTACTGCCCCTAACAAACTTTTTAATACCAGTGAACAAAATGTCCTCACTGTAGATGAGCTTGTCAGTGTTTTTAATAGCTATTGCACCATTCTGCAACATTTTAGATTCTGTAGCTCCAGTCAGATATAAAAAACTACAACCTTCTTTTCTGCCATGATTGAATGAAGAATTAAGAGACAATGCAGGAAGGCAGAGCAGAGATGGACAAAGGATAATCACAGTGTCTCTTTTGCCTCCCTAAAAGGTCTAATGTTCACTTATCATCCATTTCTTAAGACGGCCAAAATCCCAGAATCCTCTCTAAAACCATAAATTCTGTGATTGGTCAGCCAGTTGAATCCACCCTAGAGAGATGTGAATGAATTTCTTAATTACTTTTATAATAAATATAGTGTAGATCTGACAGCACTAACACTAACACTAAACACATAAAGCTTGGTGTTGTCCCCTGCCTACCATCAACACTAACCCATTTCAGTAAAATCTCTCTGTCAACCCTGAAATGCATTGTTGCACTTTCTAAATCTTCCATCTGTTCTTCGGGTTGTATTCCCACTTGGTTTTTAAAAGCTGTATTTCAGCCAGTTGCTCCAGACATTTTAGCCATTAACTGCTCTCATCTGGTGGTATTTTTTCCCTCCCTAGCAAAGGTCACCAACGACCTACTGCTAGCAGCCGTCACAGGCTTGTACTTGATTTTAATTCTCCTTAACCTCAGTTTAGACTTTAATACAGTGAACCATACTATCTTAAGCTGTCTGACGAACTATGTGGGCATCAGGGATGTGGCTGTGAATTGACTAATGTCTTTTCTTGTGGAACAGGTCTTTCTCTATAACACTTGGAGATGCCTCCTCCTCTTGTGCTCCTCTATTTTACTGGGTGCCCCAAGGGTCTATTATGGGTACATCCTACCCCTGGGGCAAATCTTGTGTGGCCATGCTATTGATTTCCATTGATGACACTCAATTATAAGTCCCGGTAAAGCCTGGTACTACCAATGCATTCTGTATTGTCTTGCTTCAACGAAATTTAAAATTGGATGTCCAACAACTTCCTGCAGCTGAATGACCCCAAATCAGAGGTAATTATAGTTACTCCCTGTACCCAAGCACTGGCAGCATTAATAATATCTCTTCTAATTTGGGTGCCTTATCCATTAATGTTTGGAAAGAAGCGCACACCCTTCAGGTGTTGTGTTGTCCTTTGATGCTCAGGCGAGTCCTGCTTTGCCCAACTGAGACAGCTAACCCAGAGCAGGTCATTTCTTTCCTCTGCACTCTTAGAAAAGGTCACCAAGCTTTTATCTCTTCCAGACTTGACTATTGCATTGCATTCTATCATGGTGTCAGCATCAACCTCCAAAGACTGCAGCTGATACAAAATGCTGCTGCCAGGCTGTCAACACAAACTAAGAGAAACAACCATGTCACAACAATCCTTGCTGCCCTTCAACGGCTTCCTGGGAGTTTTAGATTGAGTTTAAGATTGTTCTGCTTGTTCTTAAAGCTTCGAATGGTCTGAATCCTGTCTACATCTGTTATCTGCTAACTCCCTATGAGCCCATACTCATGGTTCCTAAATACTGACTGGTCACCACAGGTTACTGGGCCTTTTCTGTCCGGTTCCCTCAGCTGTGGAACTCCCTGCTGGCAAACAAACTCAGTGTCTTCCTTCAAATCTCTTTTATCTTAGTGCCTTTTTTAACTATTGGTACTGGTATTGGTTGTAAGTTATCTATGTCCCTATTTGCTACCCAGTTTGGAGGGGGGCCTTCCATAATTGTATAAAAAACAGAGCATGAGTCAACTATGTTGATGAATAAGCAGGATAAAACTTTATTAATCAATAAAACTTTGCTCTATGACAAAGAGATATCATTGTTCTTTTACATAAATAAATGGTGTTTACATCATCTGTAATACCACTGATATCATTACTGTACAAACAGACAAATAATAATTCTGTTACATAGTCAGCTTTACTGTCATTTCAGTTACACATTTCTATCTGTGTGTGTGTGTGTGTGTGTGTGTGTGTGTGTGTGTGTGTGTGTGCGTGTGTGTGTGTGGCTGCAATGCATTCGTAACCACTGAAGCTGTAAGGGTTTTTATGAGCCCATGCAAAGCCTATAGTAACAGAGTGGTTAGTATTGCTATCATAATTTTGTAAAATTAAGTAAATTGAATGGTCTGATGCCTTTTCTGGGGCAATAATGTTAATAAGTCCATTCATCAATACAAGTACAATTAAGATACACAAAAAAGAGCGGACATATGGTCTCAGTGATTTGGCACAGTTCATCAAGCTGCAGAATTTGACATGTTTCTGAGATGTTTATGAAACAATTACATGAATTGATATTTTGTGTCAGATGATGATTTGAGGTTTGAGGTTTTGTGTTTGTGCAAACAAGAAATGTATGTTCAGGGGGCATTTTTCACACATCTACAGTTTTTTCTATTGAGATGGAGCATGAAAGTCAAAACATTTCAAAGGGCAGGGGACATTTTTTTTTTTTTTTAAATGAATCAGATGCAAATATTACTGTGGTGATTGGGAGAGTTTACTCTTGCACTTACCCAATGATTTACAGTGAATGCAACAGCTTCAAAGACCCCCCACCACTAAGTAATATAAGGGGGCCAGGGCCACAATCACAGTACTCAGCTAAGGTTTCTGTAGCATGAATGTGCACAAGAGAAGTGGCATGAAAATAAAACAAAGAGCAAAGAAGAGAGGTAGAACGGACTTTGTTGCCAAGATCAAAATAGTCTCCAGTTTATCTGAACACATTAGTTTATCATATGAGCAATAGAGCTAGTAAAACATACTGTTACTGTGACTGAGTTAGAATGGCTTTGTTCTGTGCCTTGTGTGGTGGTGTCCGCATGTAAACACTGTGCTTTGCTTGTAAAAGTCATTGTAGAGATTGTCTTCTATGCATCAGAGACAGGGGAAAACATTACAAATCAGTGTGCTGTTGGTGAGTTGAAGTGGTGTGAGATTCACACCCTCAGTTTCTAGCTAATCCTTATTCTTCACACAATGGAACTAAAGATAATACCAATAACTTTGCACCTTGTCCAGTATATGTGAACTCAGAGTTGATAATTACAGTGCAGAGAGGATGTAGGCCCCTTCACAGTCACTGTCCAAGGCTTTGTAACTGTCTTCAGCCTGGGATAAATTTAGACTCTCTCCCCTGGATCCAGTGCACTGAATACTAATGAATTCTCTTGTCATGTGGCTTGCAACCACGAGGGGGCTCACAAGCATCATGGATTCACATATGCAGAAGGAAACCTTAGGCCTCCAACAGTTTATCTGTTTACACATAGGAAAGTACCTATGCATTATTTATATCAGTTTATTTATAATTTGATTAGACTAGCTGAATTTGTATAAAATCAATGTTTGAATTGTATTAAAATTCATGAATCTAATTGAACATTTAGAGATGCTTTGGTTAGACAAAGGTATCCTCCAAGAAGACAACAATCCCCACATCAATTTTTTTGTTTTCTTTTTTTCATAGCTTCTAATAAGTGATATAAAGGAAAATTGTAAAGCACAGCTGAGCCTTGGACAGTGTTGTCGGATCACACCTACAGTCAATCTGAGATTTCCATTTACAGTGCAAAAACTTACAGTAAGACTTGTCATTTCATTTCACCAATAATCTACGGTAAATATATAAAGCAACATTTACAGTATATGCGCACTAGAGTAAACATTTTTTAAGTATATGCAACACTGATCATCCTGTACTTTAACTATGAGCTGTCTACTCCAAAAAAGCCTGTTATGTTGGCCTTAAAGCGCTATGACTATTTGTGACTGCTGTTACTGACGCACCCAAACTGTAATAAACATATTTACAGACTGTGTGGTTTCTATTTACATTCTGTTCATTGCACATAATAATGAATGATAACAATGGGAACATGCAGAACAAATAGGAATCAGCAGGTAAGCAGACACAGGAAAAAACAAATCATATGCAGTGTAAATCATATTCCCACAGACTTCTTTATCTTTGTCATTGTGCTTAGCTTCATCTTAGGTTTCATCTTTCCCATATGAACATTGCAGTCAAAATGGGGGGGAAAAGAAGAATAAAATAATAAGAGTAATTAATACCCCGACTGGATTCAATACAAAGTGCCACAGAGAAAAGGATAAATAACAGGATTATAGCAAACTTTCCTGCAGAGTTATGCAGTGCCTTTACATTTATTAATTATCTAAGCATGAAAGGGTGATACAGCAAAACCACAAGATAAATATTGATGTGCTTTTTCCATCTTACCCTTATAAAAACTTAACTATTGCCTGGTAAAACTTTATTTTGTCAATGTACGTTTCAAGTAAAAAAAAGGATCAGAATGGACTTCAGTAAATAACTGATTTGTAAACAAATCAAACAAAATTCTGTATGTACAATATATGGCAAGGAAACACACAGGATGTAAAGTCAGAAAACAGCAGTTATGACAAAGCAGCAAAGCAGGTTAAATACCCTGAAATCATTTACTGGTTCGTTTTTAATCACCCAGTATGGGCACTGTGCTCAACTGTCAGCAACAAACACTGAAGCAGCAAGAAAAGTTTGCTAATTTGTGCTCGGACACATCACATACAGTGCAACGGACTACACAATGTAATACGAATGCAGTAGGTCAAATAACATAAGCTTTGTGCACTTAGGTTTATAGCCATTGTCTGGCAAATATTTGTCCTTAGTGTCTTTTCTGCTTGATTTTTAGTTGTAGAGGTTATAGATGAAGGCCGACCTCACCGTGTTCACTGATGATGTTCACCTTTCAGAGAAAGCAGTGTTTGCTGACTTGGCACTGCTTACATGCTCTCTTTCTGAGTCTCTTCCTCTCTGCTTTCCACTTCCTCTCTTCTTTCTTTCAGAAACAAATTAGGATGTATAGTGGCTGAAGGGAGGAGGCTGGTGATGTGTTGACTGGTTCTGCTTTGTGTTTTAGGAAAGGAACAGCTACATAGCTATATTACATTGGTGGAGAGTTTGGCTCAAAATGGAATTAATTTCTTTTTTATATGTTTTCTACATGATTTGATACATTTTGATTTTGATGTTGACCGAGACAACAGCTGAACCCACAAGGACAAATTAATATACTGTAGTTTCTTGCAGGGTGACAATTGAGATATGTGAATGGTGTCATCTTAGCAGCAGCTACTGTATGTCCAGTTTGAACAAATGTAAAATGCTTGCTGGTTAAACTTGTGGTTTCATGGACAAAAAGTGAAGAAGAGCAGAAGAAGAAGAATTGAAATGAA
Organism: Seriola lalandi dorsalis; assembly: GCF_002814215.2. Taxonomy (NCBI): domain Eukaryota; kingdom Metazoa; phylum Chordata; class Actinopteri; order Carangiformes; family Carangidae; genus Seriola; species Seriola lalandi. The sequence goes on along the minus strand of NW_019525242.1, from coordinate 3,047,675 downwards.
ATACTGTCGTTCCAGGAGGAGGTCTTCAATCTTGTCCTTTTCCAGCAAAGTCCCTCAGACATTGTGTGTGTGTTTGTGTGTGTGTGTGTGTGTGTGCGTGCGTTCGCATTGATGTTATTGTCTGCATGTACGAATGTGCTATATACGGTATATACATCATATGTGTATATATGCATGTGTTTGAGAACAGGGGTGTGTAACGTCTGAATGTATGTGCAGCTAAAGTGTGTTTATGAAAGACAGAGAGAGGAGGGAAGGAGGGAAGGAGGGAAGGAGGCATCCAGGTGTGTGGGTGTATGTGTGTGTGTGTGTGTGTGTGTGTGTGTGTGTGTGTATGTGTGAACCTGCTCGTCTGCTCAACACACACACATCTCACTCAAAGCGTTCGTAGTTCCTTGTCTGCCTCACACGGGGCACCATGTCCCTCAGGAGTCTGTGGAGACAGACAGAAAGTAAGAGTGTAAATGTGCAGAAACTAACCCGTCTCCTCAGATTGTTTGGGCACTTATCACTTCAGCTAGTACAGAGCTGTCAAGCTGACATTAGAATCTGGCAATAATTGAATGTGGATAAATCGACCGAGCAGAAATGATGAAATATTTAAGATCAATAGGCCAAAGAAATATAGATTGAGGACTGCTGTTGGTTTATCTCTTACTTGATCCCATATGCCATAATGATGAGTCCAATGAGAACTCCGATGGTGCCATCCAGAAACCAGACATCAGCGTGGTGCTTGAAGACTTCAGCACTGATCAGAATGGAAAATCCCATGATAGAGCCAACCATAGAATTAAACCCTGAGAAGCACAAAATGTGGCAAATATTATATCTTCTCTTTCATAAGTGGTACAAAGACATGCACATAGACAATAATCCTTTCACCTGGAGACAAAGTCTATTGATGACATTTTGGTAAGAAGTAGATTAGGTAGATTGACACCACTCTATGTCCCAGACTGTTTCTTGGCTGGGAGTAGGGACTTTCTGGAAGTCAGCTGTCACAGCGAGGTTGCCAGGTATCCGGTATCAGAGGTGCTAGTGGGTGGATTTTGTCACCTTTGGAAAAAGCTAGGCTAGCTGTTTGCCCCTGTTTGCAAACTAATAGGCTTCCTTACAAACATGAGAGTGGTATTAATACTCTCATGGAAGTATTCGCGAGAAAAAAAAGTGTATTTTCCAAAATGCGGCAGTATTCTTTTAAACAGACCTTTTGCATGTATGTGAGAAACATTGTTTTGAGTTATATTTGGTTTAAAACATTAATGGCTGTAGACGACAAAATTGGTGACTGCACTTGAGTTACTCTGTATATTCTCTATATACTCAGATGTTCTTTTATAATTACATTTCGCCTTGTGTGAAAGCTTGCACAGTGGGTTATTGTCTCGCCTGCAGTAAGTGTATAGTCTTGTGGGAAATAAATCCAGGCTCTGAGAACAGCAACCTCAGGTTTACTGGATTGATGCTCTGTGCGCTCTGAGACCCGGGGATAGCAGTGTGTGTCTGTAAATGTGTGTGTGTGTGTGTGTCTGTAAATGTGTGTGTGTGTGTGTGTGTGTGTGTGTGTGTGTGTGTGTGTGTGTGTGTATGTGTGTGTGTGTGCATGTTTTCATTGTCATTGAAGCCCCTTTGACCACACATCCAAAGAAGTGCTTATGCATGTGTCTATAAGCAGCTAGTGTGTCATAATCACTTTTTTCAATTCAGTTCTGCAAGCAACACACATATAATTGTCTACACTTCTACTCCACAACATTTCAGGTGGAAATACACAGTTTTATAACTGACAGTTATACCTTCTAGTTAGAGTGAGCATTTATGACAAGCATACGAAATACTCTGTGTTGTTTAAAAAAATGAAACTACCCAACAGTATATAATAGAGCAATTATTAAATTAGCTCCCTTTGGACAGGCTAAAACACTAAAATGCCTCTGAAAAGTAAATGCTTCATTAATAATAATCTAATAATTATAAAACCCTGTCAGGGACCATTTTTCTGCATAATGAGCACATTTACTTTTGATACATAACACATACATACATTTGCCACTGCTCATAAAAGAGTGTTAACATTACTTGAGTTACTTACTTACAAGGGTTATATTTTCTTCTATATTGAAAGGAAACCCAGATAACACAGAAAGTTTAAAGAAATGACTAATAAGTCATATAAGTCGTGTATACACATATCTCTCTGTGTGTGTGTGTGTGTGTGTGTGTGTGTGTGTCCTACCATCAGTGATAAGTGCCCGACTAGTCAGCACTCTTCCCAACATGAACTTGGCCACAGCCAGCACAGCACATGTGAATCCGCTCACTATGGACACACTGAAGAGGAAGTCATCCTGAAGAAAGACAGCGGGAGCGAAGACAGGAAAAACACAATTGTTGTATTAAATAAATTACAGATGATACAAGGAGGCAAAGCAAAACACAATACATAACAAACTAAGAGAAAGAAGGCTACAGTATGGCTGTGAAGGCAGAGACAGAATGACCCACCAATAATAAAATATACAGGCTTGACTTGGTCAGCCAAAGGTCATATAGATAAGTGCATTGAGAGTCTGGTGTTTTCAACTTCAGACTCAAAAAGACTCAGCAAAAACCAACACTTGACCCAGGAGTATCTCCCTATCAGATTTAATTGGCCCAACAGGGGAACAGAGACAGGAAGGAGAGAAGAAGAAAGAGAGAAATTGGTATATACTGACTATAACAAAAAATTAGACCTCCATCCTGCCAACCAGCGTGTTGCAGCGGTGACTAGTGTGGGCCTCTGCTTATACAAATACATGTAATGTTGTCTCTCCTGGGTTGGTGTGAGTACAAATATATAAGCATGATCTGAACGTTTTTTTAAGTTGTCATTGTCAGAAAAAACTTCAAATATCTTGTTTTCTTTGATGAACAGTCTCTGATGAAGAAGACCAATAAATATTCACATTGGAATTGGTGATTTATTTTCCACTTAAATATGACTGATATGATAAATGATTATTGACAATGAATTATCTGTCAATCAACTAATCCATTAACTGACAGATTGTTTTAGCTTGTATGTTAAAATGTTTTTTAATATGTTTCCTATTGGCTGATTATGTTTGGTGACCTCGTGTAATTTCAAGGAAACACATTTTTGTGTCTTCACTAACAGAGTAGAGTTGCACATTGGTACATTTTACATTCATAAAGCATGATACGTTGCATCGTGGGATTGTTAGCAGAAAGTGGTGTACGTGCAATGGAACTTTTACATTACATTGTAAGAAGTTCTCATAGTCTATAGACACATTTACAAAGTCAGAATTTAGAGACTAAAATAGAAAAGCATAAGGTAAATACAGTGTACTGCCCACTATGATACACACGCACGCACGCACGCACGCACGCACGCACGCACACACACACACACACACACACACACACACACAGCATTAGCCCTTGATTACATGGGCAGTTTTCCCCTTTTTACTCCCATTTACCTGAATTACATAGAGACAAAGGATGAAGAGCTTGTGTTGTGTTGGTGTATTTTACAGTTAGGAAACATTAGAGAAGCTGATATAGCTCATAATTTGCCTTTTATTTAATGTAATTACACCCTCACTTCTCTGATATTTAGTGTATGTACTACATGTTTCCAGTAGGCTTAAAGTCCTTTACGGGTGTTATTTGTTGAGGAAATCTCATCGAGACCTGAATGTCATCTGTGTGTTGCGGCACACATGTAATGTGTTGCCCTCTCTTTCTCCGGCGGGCAGGGAGAGCCAATCTCAGTTCTCTGTGTTTAATCAGGCACTAGACAGAGACAGCCTGCCATGAGAGCAGCAAACCAAGACGTGACGCGAATCAGGATCCCTGATTTCCTGCGCCCTCTGTCCTCTAATTCGGATTTTACAGCCTGATACTTTTACAGTATTCACACCTTAATGCAATTTTATTCAGGATGTTAAATTCACTTGTGAACAGTGAGATCTCCTAGAAGACGAAACCAGAGAAGCAAATTTAGTCCGAAACGTCGTGTTCAGACTGCAGATTCTGCTGCTCCTCTTAAATGTTCCATTTTCTTTCTCTTTTAGTAATTTCCATCTGTCTCTTTCTGTCACGCACGCTGCCCTGTAAACACGTATAAACTCAGCACATACACAAATCACTGCTGATATGAAAAATCACCTCTGACTGCTGTCTGATGAAAACCTCAGTGAAGAAGTCTCTTTTATAACAAAAAAAAAAAAAAGCCCAAGGATGGAAAGAAAGATTGTGAATGACAAAAATGAAAATCTGAGAATGACAAAGCAGTAAAGATAGACATGATAATGGAGGGAGACGGGCTGGGTGAGCTGGTAGAGAGAGGTTAGAGAAAGAACATGGGTATAGTGATGAAAGAGGGCCGAGGGAAACAATGAAAAATATATGGAGGGAGGGGGCAGAGAGACAGAGAGTGGAAAAAAATAATGAATGAGGTTGCAAGGGAAGAAAGTAGAGAGAGAGAGAGAGGGAGAGAGAGAGAGAGAGACTGGATAAATGAGGCAGAGACTAAGATGAAGTGCGTCCACAAATCCAGCCAAGGCGAGCAGCCGGTGACAGTACCTTACATAAAAAGCCAGAGCCAGATGGCTGAGATCTCTCTTAAACACACAGATAATCATTTACATGCAGTAGGTTATATGCTAAAAATGATCCACCATAGGATTGGACCGGGATGAGTCATCCTCTCTCACAACCTTGAGTGGAGACCAAAGAGATTTCTAAAAAGGTTTGGATTGTGTTACTACATATAAAAACATAGATATCTATTTTACTTAGAAATACAAAAGAAGCAGAGCTAGGTAAGACAGAGAGCGTTGGCAGGAAACAAGACTGGATTTAAAGGAGAAAGTGTAAAGAAGGCGAGCGAAATGCTGAAGGAGAGATAGAGAAAGACAGAGAGAGAATGTCAGGGACAGACAGTGGTAATAGGCTCTTGCTGGTGTCAGGAAGCTCCTCTGAGACCTAACACCCACATCTTCTATTAACATAATGGTGCTGGAGCATCAAACACAGTCTTGCTGCTGCCCTCAACTTGCTGATGGCCTCTGTGTCCCGGCTTTATGTCTTTGGATGTGTGGTTAAAGGGGCTTCAATGACAATGAAAACATGCACACATGCACACACGCACACACGCATGCACACACACACGCACACGTTTTGTCGAGTACAGATATTTATACAAACTCATATTAGATCTCTGTATATTGACCGTTCCCTTGAATCTTATTAAATCCTTTTGTCTGAGGCGTATGTGTGCGTGCGTGTGTGTGTGTGTGTGTGTAAATCTGGTGACCAGTGGGTCAGTTAATATATGGTAGTAGCACATTAGCACATCCAGGTTGTGCTTTGGGAGACTTACATTTGAGTTATGATGTGGTATGATGTGTGGCACATGGTGTGAAATGCCGAGAGGTGAAATTGTTTCAACTTGAGGGAAAAATTCAACAACGTACAGCTACAAGAGGCAAAAGGAGAGAGACTATCTATACACGTCTGACTGCACAATTAAAATATGAACAAATAGGTGGATATTTTATAGCACCTATTAAAACGGTCTTGTTCAGAAACACTATATTCTGCATTCACTACTTGGGGTATCAATTTATTTGGAATTGGATAGATAGATGATTAGATGTCATGTAATTCAAAATCTACCTACATCTATAAGCAAAACAGACCATTTAAAGTAGTTGATCTTGCGGTCCAGCAGAGGGCACTCTTAAAATTTACTATCAGCATGTTCTATTGACCTACCATTAAACTAAGGTTGTAAATAAAAATGGAGGAGGAAAGTGGCAGGCTGGGCCATGCTGACTCTGAAGCATCTGAAAGCGGGCCGCGGAAGTATTGTGGGTTCTACACCTTAGTTGGCAAGATCGCCAACAAAGACAAGGCTGTTTGCCAACAGCGTAAAAAGTAGCTGTCTGACTCTACAATAACAATGAACCCGAGGACTCCACTGTGAATGAGTGGAGCAATGTCAACTGTAGAACCTCGTCACCAGGAACTTGCAAAAAGGCCATCACCAATAAGATAGCTAGATTTATATGTAAGGACACACAGACCATTAGCTTTGATTCAATAGAAGATTTTCACAATAAGGACAGAACTGGAGCCTCAATATAAAAATAAAAGTCATATGGCAGACATAATGCAGTTTTATGACAAGCCAGGAACATTTATAGCTTGCATTTATAACTGTGCTATTTACTGCATATATCATAATGAAATAAAAGAACATTTAAAGTAACGATATTATACATATATAATATCATTTCACAATATCCCACTGATCAACGGTTGAAGGTAATACACCAAGTAAGGTACGGAGTACACCAGAGAGGAAGAAGGAGAAGGAGGAAGAAGACTGAGAGCTGATGTAAACATTGATATAAACAATGCAGGTTTGAATATATTACAAAAACAATCCGCTTTGTAAATGGATTATGAAGAAAGGAAATTAATTCAACAAATACGTCAGGCCTCAAGTATATAGACAAAACTTTTTGGTTTGTTTACAAGGCATCTCCATAGGGGAGCTTTTAAGATACACTCTGATTTTGTTAAAGGGCCCAATAGTGCCCCAAGTCTCAATTTTACTCTCAGCTAATGCTGTTTTAAAATTCAAGTGTGTGAACCGTGCTGAGCTTAAAAACATGAACAGTGAAATGTGAAGATATTTTGGGGTTTGGGAGCGCTGCTGGCTATATAACAACATCAAGAAGTGCATCTTCAAGGTTTGAAGCTACATAAGAGGAAACTTAAGAGAACTATGTGTTTTTGGAGTGTAAAAATCTGGCTTCCCTCTGTGCCTTGGCTTCACTGGTCAGTGAAACAGACAGATGGTGAGGGTTAAATCATTTACAAGCCTAATAGCAAGTTTCAAAGCAGAGAACTGGAAAGGATAAGATGGGCACTCCCTAAACAGTGTGTGACGATGGAGGAGCTGTAGGAAGATGAGACTATTTCGGGAACTTATTCATATTCTTAACACCTCCAGAGAGAGGTAGAGAGGTGGAAGGGTGGGGTAGGGGTGTGTGTGTGTGTGTGTGTGTGGGGGGGGTGTTGACATTAAAAAGAAAGAATGTGAGCGCGTCAGTGTCGGCGAGGAAAAAGGAACAAAAGTCAGGAGGAGGGATATAAAAACTCTGATGTCAATAGAGCAACAGCGGAGAGCTAAAAAAAGATTCCTACCTCACAATGATAAATGCTGTGTGTGTGCTCGTGTGCGCACGTGTACTGTATGTGTATGCACTGATTCAAATTAAGCTCATACGGATCTCTAGGCTCTTGTTTATATTCATCTATTATGGGTGTTTGTATAAAGGTGTGTGTGTGTGTAATGTGCATGCTGCCATGAACTCAGACACACCTGCAGCCGTGCCTCACAGTCACACTGTTGTTGGGGAAATACAGTAGCTAATGAGTTGTGTCGTTTTCATATAGCACTGTGGGAAATCGTAAGACCCAAGGTTAAGTTTGAACAGCTGCATGTGATGGCATTGGTAATCCTTGAAAAGGTGAAGTTTTAACCTTGAATTCTACAGCACTTAAGGAATAAATGAGAACATCGCTGAGCAGGATCAAAACTGCTAAATGTGAAACCCTTTCATAACACATAATCTGATTTCAGGTCAAATGTTTTAAAGCAACACTTTGTTACTTTTTGAGGTATGTTTTATCTTCATATTCACTGTGCTGGTATGTGTGAATGGTCATGTGAAGGACAAATAAACACGTGTTTTCCCACTTGCCATCCAGTATATGCGCGATGTATTTGTGCGTTCCAGGCCAGAACACTCCATGTAGGAAATAAATGTAGGAAGAGCTTTCACAGCATGACATTTAATTGACAGCTATATCACCTAAAGACATCTCATGTAAAACCCCTTTTACACTAGACAAAAAACCCCACTAAGACCTGCTAATAATATTTAATATTTAATATTTGCAGCAATTCATTTAAGTCTTTGAATTCTGAATAAGAACTTTGTGGATTATGTAGTGGCTGTAAAAAAGTCCCACAATAGAAAATAAGAAGTGTCCATGGCATATTTTCTACTAACCACCAACCAGTGTACTGTTAGCGATGATGCAAAATCACTGATGATTCATTCAGGGAAGGTTCAATTTGAGAGCATTGAACATATTTGTGTACTTGAGTATTTTCTAATATGAGCATAAATCTTCCAGGGCGTAGACTTGATGTGTTTGAGTGTGTGCGTATGTGTGTGTGTGTGTGTTTTGTCTTACCACTTCTGGCGGCATCTTGGTCGCCAGATTATGGATGGCCTTTCCAAGGATGCATACGGAGGAGAGAACAAACACAATCCCAAGGATCACACACGCTCTGTAACAGACAGACAGAGAGAGAGCGAGAGTGTTAGGTTGTTACGTCAAATGGAGCCGAAGCAGAAACCTACGGGGGTTAACACACGAGCAGCCACACTTTCTCCCAGTTCTTGTTTTTTTTTCTCCTGCATTTGAATCATAATCACTTTTCCTTTTTCCTGCTGCAGTGAAGACTGAAATAAATGTTCACAGAGAGTTGACATAAAGAGCGATAGTGGCAGTGGCAGTGCCTTTGGCAGTTTGGCAGACTAGATAAGTTTTTTTTTCTCCACTTCCATATTATGACATTATAATATCTAAAATAACAGTTGCACAGTTACCCCTTCCCCATTGGTTTGAATTTTAGCCAAGGCATCAGTATAACTTGACATGTAAATGTAAGTAATGACCTCATCAGTGATATGAAAGTGGTACCGATGAATCAATTCCTTTCAATTATTTGGAGTTCATTTTGCAGGCTATAAAGAATAAACAGTTTTTCAGCCTTTGTCAGAGCATATGAGGGAGGCAATTTGTGATGTTTGTTTAAAGAATGAAGGGGATAATGATGTGACTGTTTTGGGGGGTGGGGCAACAAGATGCTTGCACACTTCCTCGCTCTGGCAGCAATGGAATAAGTTATGGTAATTCAATACATCTCCATCGCTGGGTCCTTTACAGTCTCTCTTCCTCTGACACAACTGCTGGGCCCAAATTACAATATGTGTCTGCCATCTATCTCACCTCAGAACAGAGACACAGTATTTTGACAGGTGCGGCAATGTGGTGTTTCTGCTTTACTGACTTTGGCAGTGCTTGGTCATAATAAAACTCCCATACTTCACAGAGAAAACGCAACTTTTAAAGAGAGAGATGCTTCACTCGAGAAATCACTTTAATTTTGGAGTTCCAGAAAGACAAAGGAAACTGTTAAAGCACACATGCATTAAAAAAAGTAACTGTGACAACAACAAGACTTCCAATTACCTGCAGACAACATAGCTAAAAATACAATGGGGGAAAACCGGGATCACTTCAGTCTCCATCCAACAACACCATCATATCTCTTCATCCATTTGCCCTAAACTTGTTAAACATGGGGGGAAATATCCCCCATCTCTCTGTCTCTTCTGCATCTGCATTGTTTTTTTTCTCAGCTATCTGTCTTGCTATGTACTGTAACATTGAAGTCTCCATCGGTCATGTGGACCAACCTCAAGAAACTCATTGACTCTGCCCTCCTCTGCACCCACACCTGCACACAATGCACTGGTCAACCTTGAACGCTCTGATTTCTTTCTGTTTTCAACTAATTGGTCATGTATGGGTGATGCATACCCTCAATCCTAGTGTACATGTATGTGATTCATTTCTATGGATATGTGTGTGTGTGTGTGTGTGTGTGTGTACACCTGTGCTGTGCTGAAAACCCTTGATGTTTAGTGGATACCATGTGGTCACACAAGGTTTGTTGCACAGCCTCAGTCATCAGTGGGATCTTGTGATTAAACAAAGTAAATTATGAATGCTGAAACAGACACGCATAGGAACACACACGTCGGTTGTCTGACATACCGTAGTCTTAGCTGATGTCGTTAACAGCATGAATTTCACACTGAGGATTTCTCCTCTCTGAAAGTGGAAATGTCTTTGAGCTGTGTTTTTCCTCATGGGTAGAACTTGTTTAGAGAAACTGAGGATAAAAATAATTAATCTGTCTTTTGATTCCTCTGTGTGTGTAGCAACCTAGCAGCAAAGTGTAGAAAAGGCAGATTAGTGTGTCCCCTTGTAGATACAGTACAGGTGAGTGTTTGAGAGTGTGTATGTGTGGGTCTGTGTGTGTTAATGGATGGTGGAGTGGCAGCTCGGTCTTTCATCATCTGCGACACCTCAGAGCCAAGCAGAGGTGCTGTTTTAAGACGAACAAGTCTCCGCGCAAACTGACAGCCACTTGATGAACTACAGCAGCCCTGAAAGCTGACGGATTAACAGGCTTGTGTTTAGCGGTGATGTACAGTGATGGACAATCCAGCACTTTGTTCAATTAGGGATGTACCTCGAAACCTCAAATGAACAAATCAGGCTTCAATCAGTCTTTTTCTGTATTTTTTTCTGAGCTGTCCAGTTTTCTGGGAACATTTCACATAGAAGCCTAAAAAAGAAAGAAAAAAGACAGAGCTTTGACAGAGCTTTCCTCAAACCCCCAAACCCATTAGCTGCATGTTTTGAGTCATTCATAAATCTAGCATGCTCTTGAGATTCATACCGTGCAATGATGTGTTAGGCCGCACTCTTCACCAGCATCATCAAAACACCACTTTCAGAAGTATGGTGTTCCACCCCTCCAGCAGAGGTCAGAGACATGGGAACATTCAAGCTGTTCTGGGGGCTCACAGCGGCCCAACACCTACAGAATTTATAACGGTTTTTCCTTTTATCATCTATGTGTTTGTCTCTACTTCTTCAGGATAACAACACCGGAGAAAGATCTCCACACTCCCCTGTATCCATTCATCCTCCCTCCTACTGTACATCTCTTTATCTTCAACAACTACAGTCGATGCTACATTCACATCATTAACATTTAAATCAGGTTTTGTTGCGTCATAGTCTTTGCCAGTGAAATCAATCATAAGAAATATTGACAGTAATACAATCACACATGGAAACAATCTTTAAACAGCATCAGAAAACATAGAAAACTGTGTTCGGTTGTTGAATTTGCATCTTAAATCGGGATAATGGGGACTGATAAATAAAAGAAACAAGAAAGGAGAGATAAATATAGATAGATGGGTGAATAGATGGATACATGTACATACGTTGTAGCTCTTGCCTTGGTGCAGATTTATCGTTAATTAAATTAGCACCGTGTTCTGTACTCACATATACTCTCTGTGCGCAGAGTGCACTGCTGCTGCATTGCTGTAGCGCCAGAGGACAATGACTGATGATAGGACGTCCAGCGTGGCATCAAACTACAGCAGAAAGAGAAACCAGGTAATCAAGGAGAGAGACAAAGAGAGAAAGCTGCAGCATTGGAATAATAAATTGTTTGGTTGTTTCGATATCAATAGCTGAAAACTCCATAAGATGGCAATACTCATCCAGTCTCACCAAACTCAAGGTACAAATTCACATACTTTCCCACAGCATTACCACAATGTTGATATTCGTTGCAGACACTTTAGGTTTCATAAAACACCATCAGTTTCTTTGGTTTAGAATTTAGTTTATTGTTACATTTTGATGCCACTGTACTCTAAATGAGGTGCACACATTTGGTTTGTTCTGTCATTACGAGTTTGGAAAGCTGAATTAATTGATTTCTCTTTGTGTTTGAGTTACTGTGTCTGCTGTGTCAGTCCTCCTGGTTTGGCCAAAAAAGGTAGCTGAGGTTGGAGCCCGCTTAAATACAGAGGCCTAAGAAATGGACCAGACCAAGAGCCGTAACAGCATAGGGGGGGAATGTTGTTTCTCTGTATCGAGTATTTAGCAAGTCTGTATTGTTTTCCCCTTTCTGTTACTAATAGGCTGATCAGCCAGTATATACAGTTCTTATCTCTCCTGTCTCTTTTAAGGTCAACCTAATAAGGTCACCAAATTTACTTATTTTCATTCATTTGTATTTTTGACATGTTTTGTGTGCTCGCTTGTCCTTGTGTAGGACAACATCTTGTCTGTGGTGTTTGAAATAAAATGACTTCATATATTTTAGCAGTACTGTGAAAATCCCCTTTAAAAAAGAATAATGTAACTTAAAAAGTGCACTTAATAATATATTTACTTGAATAGAGTGGAATAAAAATAGACACAGATCTTTTGGGCACATATTCAGTTCTCATTTAAGACGTCTCAGTGGTTTTAAAGCACCAGTTAGCTTGCTATAGAGTGAAATATATACGAGATATATACATGTATAAGTGCTTTACATTGTAATGCATAACCAAGAGACTGGTGTTGACTGCCAGAGGGAAATCAAGGTGATAAACATTATTACGAACATAATATATGACTTTGTGCTTCGTTTTTCAATTAACCTTTCAAAAGGAAGTTGAAAGAAAATCTTGTCTGCCCTAAAGCTAGATCATAAAATATGGCATGATTGTTATCAGTTCATTTTCAAGACACATAATGTACCTGTAAAAAATGTCAACTTTCAATATCGTAGCAGCTAAAGCTACCAAAGATCAGTTGCTGTGATCTAACCCCTTTGTATTGTCTTCTTACTGCTTTATTAAAACTGCCATTGACAGCCAAGCACTTGCTAATTAAAATCGAATCTTTAATAAGGAGATAGCTAGCACTGAAGATAATGGTTTATAATATTTCTATCACATTATGCTAATCACATTTCCCCTCAGTGGCCTAGATGATTTCATTCTTATTAAGGCTTATTTTTTTTTAAACAAACCAGACTCTCAGTCATTTCCTCTAAATAATTATAAGCAATAAGAAGCTTCATTTTGGTAAAAGCCTGCAGATCTGTTTAGCAAACACAGATAGCATTTTGACACTCAACGTGTGCTCCTCTCTGCCCTGTTACCTTGGAGACAAAGGGACCACAGGCACTTTGGAAACGGGATACATTAATAAATCACTGAGACCTAAGTTATGACTAATTAATCAATGGAAATGGAGGGAAGAAGGAAAGTGGAACTCACAGCAAATCCAAAGGCTGACGCGCTGTGTCTCATGAATGATACAGCTGTGGAGAGAGAGAGAGGGAGAGAGAGAGAGGGAGAGAGAGAGAGCAGTGACGTCAGTGATTTCTATAACATTAGTTGACAACAAGATACTCTTCGTTTTGATGCTACGTTACAATTATATTTTCATATGCTTCATATGCTTCATATGCTTTCACCTGCTGCATCTGTATCATATGCTCACAATGCAGAATGAAGAATAATTACACGATGACTCGTTACAGGATAATGAGGTGTTTCACTTTGAGTTCGTTATTGTTATTGAATGTGAAAAGTGAAATACCACTCTGATGGACCAAATGACAACATGAAATATATACAGAGGAAATCAAGAGAAATAGTGTCTAGATTTTGAAGTGTAAAACTGTTGAATGTGTATTTTTTTAACAGATGAAAATAGCAACATCTGCTTTTTCTGTGGTGGATGATTCATACCAGGAGCTCACAGTATGTAACAACAGATGCTTAGAAAGTAGTGCAAAGTACTGTGTGCAGCTGAAATACTATAGGAAACTCTTCCCCTTCATTCATCAGTGTTCAAATATCTAAATTATTATTTATAGGCCACACAAAATTCCTTTTTTTTGCATGCAGTCCTTTAAATCTGATGCTTTTGGGAAAGAGGAGGCCACAAAACAACCCATAAACACACCATTGACATGTAATCATCTTAAGTTGATATGGCTAATGTGTTAGCATTCATTTGAAGTTGTGCCTCTGGCCACCTGATGAATAAAAGCCCAATATTCACTCACGTTTTAGCTCTAATCTTGTCTCCGCCAACTAATGAGGAAAATATCTGGCTCTTTAGCTGCGACATGCTCCACTATGTTCACCTGCTGTCTGCTGTTTGGCGCTGGGCGATTGACTTTATCAGAGTTCTTTTCTTGTGGAAAACAGCTGCCTACTGTGTCTGTGAACAAGGCTGATGACAGTGGTGAACCAAAACACTAAAGCTGTGGGCAGTAAAACCAAAACAATGAGCTAAAGGTTGCAATTTGGGTTATAGGAGCGACACCTTGCACATGACATTTTGATCCATTGTTTATATGAAAATATGGATCCGTGCTGCTTTAAATTCTGCGTATGTTTGTGTTTTAGATGCTGCTATCAATAAACGTTGTCACACAGTACACGTGTGTCAGTCTGGGTCATATTCCAGACAGAATGGCTCAGCTCCGTTTATAATTTGATCTAAAGCCCTGACATTTAGTAACATAAACATGGCATTTTCTGAAAGTCTGGTGTTTAGTAACATCCTTCTGAAGGCTCCGGAGATCCTGGATGAATGAAGGTCTCATTAATGGGGTAAAGGGGATTGTACATTCGTTTGCAGAGCCCAGTCTAGCCTACCTAGGCTATTTTGCCCCTCTGCCTGTCCTTGTGCTTCTCCCTCTCTCTCCTTTTTGTTTTCAGGACAGGGTCTCAGGGGACACCATATCGTCAGTTAAATCACCATGGTAACAGGAGATTTGAGGGCAAGCTGGGAGTTGGTTTGAAGTCAACAGAGCTTTCATCCTTTTCCTCTCACTCGTGCTTTGTTTTTGTCATCTTCCCAATCTTTTCTCCTGATGTCCCTTTTTCTTTCACACTCTCGGATTCTGATTTCATTCGACACATATCTCTTTCTTTCTTTCTTTCTTTTTTTCTTTCTTTCTTTCTTGCCACATCTCTGAGAGGTGGCTGTTTTGGCTGCTTTGTCTTTTATTGATTGAAGCTTCACTTCACTGTGTGACAGCGCCAGAAACTGTGTGACGCTGCATTTTGCCAACCACTGATAAATACTTAAATGTAAGTTACATATATCATCATTTCTTTTAATGATTGCAGCATCACCTCCGCCTGAACTAGAGTTATATAGTTACTGTTATATAAAAAAGGGAAGCATGGTGGGCAGTAGAAAGAGGGGAAAAAAAGAGAAAATGGAGAGAAGGTGAAAAGAGAGGGCAGTCCCAGATAGACCCCCTGATACAAGACAGCTGGTGCTAGTCAGGCTGGCCGTGTAACACATGACTGCCCACACGCACTCGCACACACACATATGGTGTGTGTGTGTGTGTGTGTGTGTGTGTCTCGCTCTGTCCTGGAGACCGTCACCCACAGTCTCCCTCTTTTTCTTATTCACACATCCTCTTTCTCGATTGTCTTCTCTCTCACGTACAAACTCTCTCACAGTCTTTTTGCGCACAGGGAGTTTGTGCCGAAATCTCTGGAGCCTCTGACCCATCTGCAGCGTCCAGAAACCGAGCCAAACAGAGAGTGTGCCGGCTTTCGCATGGATTCAAGAACCAAATACAGAAAAATCAGATAGGGGGCGACTTCTCACTCTTCTGTACCATTGTGATGATGCTTTAGCATATTTTCTTTTTTCAGTTTGAGCAATGTAAGCAGCTTGCTAGCTTATCTGATGTGCAAACATTTAATAATGAGCAATCTGGTGACACATAGTTTTGTTTTTTTGTGGAATAAATTAAGACTGAAAACACATGCTAACAAACATCCTGTTAACAGTTATAGGTCAATACCACGAAATCTCTGTGAGACTATAGGCAGCCTGCACTTTTTGGTGTTTTTCTGCTTTGTGTCTTGGTTCCTGCCAAAAAAAACTCCATAGCAAAACCAAAAGTCAGTGCTTGTCTTCATAAGAGGTTTGGTAAAAACTGAATAAAGCTCAGTTTTGAGGTGAACTGTATGAGTCTGAACAGTCAAGATCTCCTGTTTCTATATAGCTTTTTATATGATGTGAGGTACATCATATAAACATATCCCATGGAGAACACATTGTCAGACATGAAGTGTTACAGTAAAATATTGTGGAGGAATAATATGATTGAAAAAGCATAATTTTTATAAAGATATAAATTATGATTTGAGGTCTATTAAGAGAAAAGTCTTTGTGTGAGTTGTGAAAATAAATTCACTTTAATGTCATTAGACTGTTACAGAAAAGCCCTGAAAAAGTGTCAAGTATGAACACAAAAATATTCTGCCGTGTTTCAACTGCTTTTGATCTGCAGGCTTCAGTTGGAAGAAGATGATGTGAATTACCTTTTTGAATGTCAAACTTTTAAAAAGTAAAACCTAAATGTGTTTTTTAAAGAACATTAGCTTTGATTGTTGCGTATAGTCTTAAGTATTTAATGTTTATAAGAAATGCATTACATTTGAAACCATCTTTCAGTTCCAGTCTAGCACAATTCATCTGGTTTTGTAAAGGGAGATAATCTGGGATCATGTGTGTTTTGCTGGGTTGATGTGGAATTTAAAGCCAATCACTGTATTCATACAGAGTCAAGTATAAAGGGAGAATATTACTCGTAATTCAACTAATACCGTAATAGAAAAATAATCTGGATTTTTGTTATTCTGATTTGAGCTAATCACATTTGGTTAATCTGCAGCTGACTGCGCTTTCTATAATGTGTCTCACATCCAGCGACTTTCTACTTCATGATCAGACTTGTTGGTGTGTGCACGCAACACTGGCCTCTCACTGAAAAACACAGACACAGCTTAATGCGCAGCTCTCATCCCGTGCCCTCAACTTGTTTGCGGGTCATTTGGTGTAAAAAAAAAAAGAGTCCCTGACAGGTCAACCCTGTGTGGAGAAATCCACGTTGAGCACAGGTTGTATTTTTAATGAGGGCATACAGTATTCTGACTTTCATCATAACTGTAGAAAGTGCATGCAGCATGATCTGGGTCTACTGAGTGCACATTTAACATGCAGTGGACCCATTCACACAGTATGACACAGCAGTTACATGACAGTCTGTCTTGGATCAGGATCAGGAGCTAACCAACCAGACCGGGACATCTTCTATTCGGATTCAGGTTTCAATCAATACAGAGCGACTGGTGTAGCGGCCCCCTGGACAGATGATGTGCATTGACCCATTTAGAAAAGACCAAACAGACAACTCATACATGTAAACAGATGGTGTTAGGGTGTTTGCGTGCGTGATTATGTGCGCACTTATAAACAAGTATATGCATGGTGTCATATATGAAAGTTGTACTGACAAGTGTTTGGCCCTTAGAGTCTCACTACTTGGCCACCCGTTCTCTAGGGATCTGTCCTGGAAACCATCATCCCAGCCTACTGGGTAGTGTTTAATGCTCAGTGCTTTACTCAGGGGAACCCTTGTCCAGGATTTCCCAGTTCTTAGAGGAGTCAAGCCGGTGCTGTCTGGAAAATGACGACATAATCTTTGGTGCAAAAGTAAGATGAAAGGTCTTTCTTCCTCTCTTTTCTTTTGTTCTTCAAGCCCATACGTACTCTGTGTTATCTTCACTGGGATTTCATGCTGTTGGGTGTACATCCAGTGATGTGGTAGGCTGTGACCTGCGATAATTGGCTCATGGATGCAAAAGCCTCTATGTGTGACTGTCTACATTCCAAGAGACCCTCTGATAAAAGAGTTCAGAGCTGGAACCTGCTGGCTGAGATGCACTGACCCATAAACAGTCATGTGTTTAGCCTAGTTTTGTGGGTTTCATCTGTTATACTGTGCTAAAGAGCACATACGATTCAGGATATTGGCTAAATAGCAAACAGGGCTAAATAGAGTGATTATGTAACATAATGTGTAGTTATATATATATATATATTTTTTTTTGTGTATATTTATGTGAGACATTTGTTGTTCAAATTTCTACATGGCTGACCGATTTAAATCTTGTGACTACATTGTGTCAGTGATCAGGGAAAACCCTGTCATCGCTTCAAGGCCACGTGCAACATTTTCTCCTAATGCTGTGGATAATGTATAGTGTATCACATTATCGCACAGACTCCACATTACTAAGAAATGACTTGTGGTGATTAGTTGTCGGGTTTTATGGCAGCTCATAGACTGAAACTACTGCTGGTTCAGATTTAAAAAAAAAAAAAAGAAATGACACGAAACTTTGTAATTCTCATTTTACAATCACAACAAAGTATTGAAGCACGTAGAACTAATGATTTACTGCATAAGGAAAGAGACAGAATAAATTAGCTGAAAATCTCAAATTAATTCTGTGGACAAGCTCTGTCCACGTGAGCCTGACTGTTCTCACTGTATAATAAATCGTTTATCTGACCCTCTGTCTTCAAAAGCAATGCAGTGAGTCAGCCAGAATGTTAATCAACACTTTCACTGGAGAAGCAGTTTGTGCACACGTACACGTGCACGGATACACATACATCCACACACAGTCTTTTTTCTGGTTTCTGCTGTGTTTAAAATGTATTCAGCTCCAGAGAGAACAGCTGTCGTCTCTCTGTGTCTGTGTCATCTGTCTAGAAACTCATTTGGGGAGCAGTTACGACTCCTCAGCTTCATCACCACCTTGGGTGTATTTCTACTTTCATTTAACTCATGTCTGTCTTATCTTTTCTTAATTTACACGTGCAGTAATTAAAAAAAAAACGTGGGGCAGTTTTTGTACACAAGGTCTTCAAGCCACACTGGTTTTTAATATCATACTAAGTTGAAAACAGGTTTTCTCCCAGTTATTCATTTTCCTCAGCAAGTCAATGCCTCCCACGGGGAGAGCAGACACTATTCTGTGTAACAACCTTTGGGTTGTTAGTTAATCAGAAAGGCAAGTATCCATGTCCAGTGCTAACAAGGAGAGGACAGCGGAAGGCAAAGGAGGAGGAGGAGGAGGAGGAGGGAGGCATGTGAAAAGAAAAACAAAACAGGAGGATCAGGAGAGGCTGACGCTGACGAGGAATGGAAGAGGACAGAAGTGGATGCGATGATCAAGAAGGAGAAGAAGGAGACTAAAATGTAAAAAGATGAGAAGGTGAAAGAAGAAGCAAAAGCACAAGAAAGGGGAAACACTCAGATACAGTGTGCTGTGCTGTGTGTGTATGTGTGTGTGTGTTATGAGAAATTGTAATCCTAACCCTGATCAGACGATTTGGCCATTAAGTCTTTTATATTCTATTCTATTCTATTCTATGTTCCCTACAGTCCAGTCAGATAGCTCATCATAGCTGTAGCAATGGTTGCGACTTGGCAGCAGTAAAACCCTAATTATCAGTGAGTTATGCAAAAACTGGGGCCAGTGCCAACACTTAACACCCATACCCTCTTTCTCTCTCTCTCTCTCTCTCCCTCTCTCTCACTCTCTGTCTCTCTCCCCCATGTTCTTTTGGCACTGATTATGAGCAGAAGATAGAGGGACAGATGAAGCCGTATCTGTTAGGACTTCAATTCCAGAGCAGACTCTGAGGGTGCTGCAGACCTGTGTGCAAAAACACATGAGCATCTATAATACTCCTATAAGTATTAATATTTCTTGAATTAATTATGTTCTGAATGAAAATATACATGAATTCTTATGTTTGAGACAAGGGATTTCAGTGTAAACCCCATGCATCTGACTGAAAATACATATGTCATCCAAAACTTACTGCACACACAGTAAAGGAATCTGTATGTAATCGTGAGAGAAAATACACAAGCACTGCAAATTCATTCAAAAAGTTCATGAAGTTGTTGGATTTGTCTGCATGGGTGAGCTGCTACAATGTATTCCAATTGGTCTGTCTGTGACCCACTGTAGATATAAAAATATATGATTTACATATTCTATTAACCTAGGAAATGTTTACATATTTGGCAAGTTGCAAATAAGTTGTATCACTAATATGTTCACGGACAATTAATTTGTTTTCTACCAAAACAACTGGTCTTGCAGTGAACATCTACTTGTAGTGACTACAGCATTAATAACCATTTTTATTTAAGACAGGGTTATTAAATCAAGGTCTGGTTTAATATAAAATACAATGACTTCATACACAAGGTGTTTGTTTACATTTAATCCTTAGCCAAAGTGCTTTTGTTAGGGACGGTCACTTTGTACACCAACCATCCACCTCAACCAACCACCTCCTGGTGACTGCACTGCCGTTAATTCTTTGATTTTATTCATTTATTCAACAACCAAAAAGAAAAAGAAAAATGTCAGTGATGATATTGTCACAA
This sequence comes from Seriola lalandi dorsalis, assembly GCF_002814215.2. Lineage (NCBI taxonomy): Eukaryota > Metazoa > Chordata > Actinopteri > Carangiformes > Carangidae > Seriola > Seriola lalandi. The sequence goes on along the minus strand of NW_019525242.1, from coordinate 3,027,616 downwards.
TAACATCACTAGGATAAAAGTTTAGTAGAACGTAATTTTGAACAGTCAAGGCTGGAATCAGAGCTAACAACACAAAATGCCCGACCACCTTCACCAGGCTTACTAGCATCTCTAGACAGAACGTTTAGAACCTCCTGTCTAACGGGGAAAGGTACTCTGGGGTGTTACTAAACTACAAAATAAAGTTTCAAATAACAGGACAACCAGGCCACACTGCTTTGACATGTCAGCCATAGAGAGGATCATCATTACAGCCCTGGTTGCATGTAAACTAACAAGGCCTGGCTCTGCTACTCACCCACTGTTTTTACCTGTGCGTTCACAAAAATCTTCTCCCATTTTATTTTACTGATTTATTCATTCTGTATGTATGTGGTTTTTAAAGCTATGTGCTGAAGCTTAACTAACTAACTTTAGGGAGAAAAGGGATAGTGTACCAAAAACTCAACCACTAAACAGTGTGCGCTCCTCCCGAACAGCAATTAATAAAATACAGTTTTCATTGACACAATATTCCATTATTATCAATAACTACAACATACACTAATAACTGAGATGTTACTGAAGATATAAATGTGTTTAATCTCACAGAGGACAGATGTCACAATCCACACTGCTTGAGTCTTTGTGTGCTGACAGGTGCAGACTGCCTCCTGTTCCATCATCCATCCATCAACCCACCTCTGCTGCTGACTCTATGAAAATGGTCCATATCGAATTAGTAGAATCATTTGCAGCCAAACAAAAATGTAATTGCGTCCTCCTCTCTGTTCCTCAAGGGCAAGGGCTCAATTCAGGGACGTGGAAACTCAATTACACCACAAGGAGCAAAGGAATAATCTGGGAGACAGGGAACAAGGAGGGGGCAGATGAAGAAAGAGGCAGACAGGGCGGCAGATGGACGGACAAACAGAGGGAGACAGAGAGGCAGTGTGGGGGAGAGAGCAGCAGAAACACAAAGGTGAGAGAAAGAACGACAGAAAGAGAAATACTGAGCCACTCTTAAGCTGCCAATCAGCGACTCTCTGAGCTTCCAATCTAATCGAGGTGACTCATATGTGTTAGTGCTCTGAGAAAAAAAAAGACTCCCAATAGACACATTTATTGAAGCCAAGGAAAACCACTTAACGCTCCCAAGATGAGGAAAGGGATTCAAAGTGTTTGAAGTACAGTTGTGTAGTTCACAAGCAGCTCATTTTATAACTGGGCTGTGTGGCGACGGAAGATCTGCTGTTTGCAGAAAGTAATGACGCGAGGGGAATGGTAAACAAAGGCAGGTATAAGTAAAAGGCCAGAGAGAGGAGGGAGAGAGCTGAACAGAGAGGAGGAAGAGGAGGGGGCATGGGAGGGGGGAGGGCAGACAATGAGGAGGAATTATGCATCATTAAAACTGGACTAAACAAGATTTTTATGCAAATACACCTGTCTGGGCTGAAACTGTGCAGCAGGGTCCCACTGTTAGAGGTGCTGTTGATTTTATAGGTTTAAAATCTTGTGCATGAGAAATGTCAGCTCCAGCCAAACTTCAGTTTTCACTCACTGACTCATTTTTATCTGAAAATGAACAAGTTGAGCCAGTGCAGCTTTTAAACATGTTGGCATTCAAATGAAAAATCTATGTAAAACTCAATACACTGCATGTGAATTGAAATATGCAAATGTCTAAGTAAGTATAAGAACGCATTCACACTAAGGATTGAACAACTATCAGTCCTACACAAAAAACTAAAATACTACTACTACTAATAATAATTACCAAATGTAAATGCCTGCAAGAAGCATTCAAGATGAACGTAAGGAGGTGGTTTAAAGGGGCTATTTGTAAGTTTTCTCTGCCGCCAAACGTGGTTTCTTGACGGGAGCAGGTGGTGGTGATTGTCACTTGACAAGAGCTTCAGCCATCGATGTGTTTACAAGACAAGAGGTTATATATAATACAGCACTATGTCTTCAGGGTGGATTGGAGGCTACAGTGAGTTGCTATCGGAAAGTGGCGATACGCTGGTTCGCATGCTAAGAGGAATGAAGTTCGATGCTGAACTCGCAATGTTTCTTATAGACTGGTAAATAAACAGCTGTTGATACTAACGTTAGCTACGTAGCAATAGCAAAACTTGCAAAAATCTTCTTTCAGATGCATTCTGGCTGGATGGTTTACGTTAGGGAAAGATCATGGATAGGTTTAACACACGCACAAGGAAATACCACAGGGATCTGAATAAAGAAATGTGATGTGATGATTAACATTTAACTGTAAGGATCTTCGTTAGCCTTAACCAAAGTGCTGACAGGATTCAAGATGCAAACCCTGGTCTCAGTTCTGCATTTTGTTTGAGTTGCCTTCTATACTGACCACAGCCAGCACATAAACATCTCACTTCATTCCCTCAAAATTCATCTGAGATTACATTTCCAATCACAACGTAAATGAAGAAAAAAAGTAGTAGTATTTGTGTGCATAAGCCCATTACCAAATGTGTGTGTGTGTGTGTGTGTGTGTGTGTGTGTGTGTGTGTGTGTGTTGTGTGTGTGTTTGTGTGTATTTTTCTGTATGTATGTGTCTTAAATTGCTGGTTGCTCTCCACTGGGGCAGGGAGTTAAAACAAAAGCCCTCAGGATGCTCCTTCCTCATTAATTAGCAGCTCTAAATGGGCATACACTCCCTCTGGTTGACCACACACACTCACACTCTCTCTCACACACACACACACACACACACACACACAGACACACACACACACACACAGTATGTATAAGCAACAAGCAATTGCAAGTTAAAATCATAAAATAAGACCATTAAGCAAAAAGCACAAGCTATATTGCAAGCACAGAAACACATGTCTGTGCACATGTAAAGGCATCACACACACACACACACAGACACAACCTTTGCCTCCTCAGCAGACACATCCGACATGGCTGCGGCCGCTTGCTCAGCTGCAAAATATTGCGTTTAATAATTCAGGACCTACTGCTTGGCTCGGCTCAGCTCTGCACCTCGCCTTGCACGCTGGCTGAGTTCACCCTGCAGAAAAACCCTACTGGGATTCTTCCTCTGTCCCTCCCTTCCTTTCCTCTCCTCTTGTTCCCTCCTGTCTCCTTCTTTTTTAACCCCCCCCCCCTTCTGTCCTTTCCCTCTTTGCCCCGCTCCTGTGGGGGGCTCAGTTGGTCCCCTCTGTCCTTGCTTGTCATCTAGGAGAGAAATCCTTGCTTGTCTTTCGGCCCGTCGTGCTCTGTCTCTCTCTTGTCCTCTTTGCTGCAGTTGTCTTCATCCTCCCATTCATCTCCCTCCTTCATCCCACTTTAGTTTGACCGTTAATCATCCTTCCACACTCCCTCCCTTCCTCTCTTTGCCCTCTCCTATCACTCCCTATCTATTTCCATCCCATACACTTTGCTCCTTAATTTTTCTCCTCTGTCTCCGCCCCCCGTCTCAATCACCTTTACGTTTCTTCTTTCCTACATTAACACCCCCCCCATATTCCTGACTCTTACTACCAGTAAGGGTAGTAAGAGTCCCTCACCTCCTCTCTCCATCAGCCCTCTCCCCTCACAGTAGCCCGGCAGTATTGATCTGTATTGGGGCTGAACTGCAGTCGATGGATGGGCACATAGAGTGAGGTGCCATCTGTGAGCGGTTTTTGCCCACTGGGGACTCAGTGGGGTTCAATGCGGAGATTAAGCCAGGACACACACACGGCTGACTGGACTAATGCTTCGTACACACCCGCAGGTTTTAAAGAGCTTCATCCTGGAAACGTTTAGGAAACTTTCTGTGGAGGTCATGTTTTTTCCAGAAAAAGCATTTACTTCAGGGATTTTCATTCTGCGCTAATATCAAGAGAGAGAGACGTGTCATCGGTTGACTAAGACACTAATGTGTTTGGTGAAGCAATAAGATACAAGCGTATACACAGGGTTCATTATTAATCACAGCTCTAAACATAAAGCTTAAGAATTAGGCAGGAATAATAGTTCAGCAAAACCCAGCAGAGTCATAAATGGGTTGTGGTGGTGTCAACGACATCTCTACTGATTATTCATTTTCTCCTAATGCGCTCACAGCTGGGAAAATTACTGCGATGCAGTTAGTTAAAAAATATCTTGTGGCAACCAATGTGACAGTGCGATCAGGAAATTCATTAGCAGCAGACAAAATCTCTTTTCAAGGTCTCTGGCTGCGGTTGTTGTGTTTCAGCTGCACAATGGTGACAGTCAGTGCTGTCGATCAGCTGAGGTTCGTTTTGATAGACGGGGTGTGTGACAGAATGATTTGTTTTAAGGATCTAAAAAAAACTGTGACTGTGACTTATAACTTTACTCTGTTTTCTCTGGCAATTTACAAGCTGTGAGTCAGTAACTGGATTCAGTGCAGGGACAAAGAAAGGCTACATAATGAGAGTCAGTGGCTCCGTGTAACAAGAGCATACAGATAGAGAAGATTATCAATCTAAATAATCTCAACATATAAAACGATAACACTCTCCAGCCTGCCTGTGTCCTGTTCCTTAAAAGTGAATTATAATTTTCCTCATTACAATATGACATAAACAACATCTAATTGAATCCCTGTGGATATTACTCCATGTGCTCGTGCACTGCGCTGTTATGGCTTCGGTTACATTCAGTATTCTAGGCTAACAAGCTGCTGTATTTTTCTTTCTATGGGAGTCATTACAATAAAAACATAGAACTAAACTGAGAATTGAATGAAGCTGAAATTGAGACTCATCTGACACATCAGAGGACAGCTCAACTCTCAAACATCTACATCAAAGGAGCTCATTATAAATGACATAAGAGGTAAGAATTTGTTCAAAAATCACACAAAGTAACTTCCCATTTGATGTATTTTCTTTTTTGAGGTAAAAAAATACCATCCTTAAATGGCCACATGAACTAAAGAATGAATGGACTTTCAAACACTTTCTTTCTTTTCTGTAGCTTCCAAATGAGTGTTACTGTTCTGGCTTCGAATCCGCAAAGATACAATCCCACATTAAAATGCACTTGTTAGAGCCCAAAGCTTCGCCAACACTGAGCAAACTGGCAGAACTGCCCTTCTCAGAACGGTCTTTTATTTTCTTTCCTTATTGTTTGTGATTTTGTTGCCAACCTGAACATTCGTTGCCAGTGCTGGACCAATCGAGCAACAGAATAATAGTTGACAACGAACCAAAATAATAGAAATGGTGCAAATTCCACCACTTGAATCTTACCAGCTGGTGCTTATACAAAGCGTTGTGTGACAACTAGGAATCACCCACATCTGTTACGGTACGTTTGCTCTATGCATTATATTGTGCTGGATTCAGGGTTAGGTTTTTTGGTGTTTAGAAAATGACCCTGCCACACAATGTATGGTAAAAATCTAGCAATGGAAAAAACAAGGAGCAGCTGTGTGCAGCTCCAAAATAAATGTGTAAATGGGCCTTGAGTTGAAAGTGATTTTTAAAATTTTTTTCTAAAGTCAAGGCTGGACTGTGATGTTCAGCTTTTCAAGTCACCAAGGATGAGAAGCCCTAGAGCTGCTCAAAACCACAGACAGTTTAAACATCCACACTTCCATGGCAACTGAGCAACCTCTGCTGATGAAGATAGTGTGATGCTGTCGAAAGCTCCAGACGAAGTTGTTTGCCTTAGAGTTTGTTCATTTGTTTCACTGTTTTTTTAGCCCGCAGAGCAGGAGTCTTCAGAAACAGTAAACAACACAGAGCAGTGTAACATTTTCAGCAGCTGCTGGATAGGGAGGATAATCCTAGCAGGACACACACCAGCTCAGCCACACTCAGACCGACTCAACTCTCACCTCATCTGCACGGGAGGCACAGTGTGAGAACATGGTCAGAAACGACAGATACAACGTTTTCTGTAAAGTATTTGATGTAGCCTTTATTTATCATTATTTCTATAAATAAGAATATGAATAAAAAGAGGAAAACTGATGAAAAGTGCTGAGAGATGCTGTTTATTTCAGTAATAACAGTACTGCACTTTATGATAGAGACAAAGAGACCATTTAACTGATCCACTCTCCTGTGTGGAGTAAGTACACCTTCGTATTCCTGAGTGCTACGGTTCATACATTAGTACAAAGGCCAGAAGGAGAACCAAGTCACGAGTGACAGTAACAGCCTAATTTTCTGTATGATCCACAATGGTCAAGATACAGAAGAATACAATGTCCTGGCATAAATAGCATATTGTCAATATTGAGACCATACCAAAATGTCATGCGTTAGGAGCCAAGCAACCCATAGTTCACACCCTGTGGATGTACAGTATCTATAGCAGCACATTAGCAGCAGCTGCCCTCCATCAGTGTCTGCAGTGGCTACAGCCCAATAAAGCAATCACTGTATTGTGCACTCAATGAGCTTGATCTGAAAACAGATTTACAGTCACAGTTAGGAGTGTAATGTGTGAGTGATGTAAGAGCTGTAACTTTGCTGGGTCAGACAATCTGAAGCACATCTCTTCTGCTGACATTAGTCGCATCATTAGGCACCTTTATTTGGCTTTATTTATATGTCTCTTTTTTTTATTCCTTAGAAACACATCAAATATTTTTCTCAACATTCAAAGTTACATAACTGTTGTTTGTGCTTCATTTGAATATGTGTACTCATTGGCCCTTATACTTCCCCATTTAATTATAACAAACAAACTCAAGTATGGTGTTGTGAGTACTTCCTCTGGGTCTGTCAGTGCTCCGGCTGCCAGAAGCGTAACATAATCTCTGTTTACTGTTTACCTAACTAATTTATTTGCTTTGATATGTTCCAAGACTTCCAGCGGCCCCTGGCAGGAACGCAGTGGGCAGTAATTAGCAGAAATCATGCCACTTCATGAGGCCAAACCAGACAGCTGCTGTGGTTCACTTAGACCAGTAAAGAGTGTTTAAGCAGCTGTTTGACACTGTGGTGTGGGTGGTACCCAACAACGGCATGGCCGCTCCGACCAGACCGGCTGCCGAGGCACAACATCAGATACACAATCCACACCAACTGAAGTCCACACAGGTGAGAGGAAAACCTAATGAACACGCACTTGAGAGCCACGGTAATTCAGCAGCCTCCACTATCTGTCAATTTCCCACGACACCTCAGCCTGAGAGGATTTCTCCTCTATGCTACAGGAATAAAATGAGCTACACTCAGAAACATAAATGTTTCTTTGTTAAAATGAAAATGGTTGAACTGTGAGATTTGCAGCTCAAGAAAGAGGCAAACAGCATTTCCACATAGCTCATTAATATTGCAGAAATACAGCGAAAATGTTTGTCTCGTTTTTAGCTTTTAAATCGCTACAAGTTCTCACATCTTAGCCTTTACGGTGATACTTGTCACCTGTGGTCGCACTAATATGACAAACCTTTAGTTATTAAAATCAAGCAAAAGAGAGCTTTATTTTAACTTTCATTTCAGCCAAATATTAATGGCTATAGGAGATGTGCTGATTTATGTTTAGGCGTTGTCTGGCAGGTTATATTTCAATTTCAGATTCTTTATCTTTTTCTTTTCCTGCTGTTATTTTGAGAACTTAGGCAAAATAATAGACTGCATTTATGCGTTGACTCATAAACAGGCAGTCAACCATGTTGTGGGAGCATGACTTTGCCAGTTATTTAATAGTCTGAAATACTCTGACACAAACTCTGAAAGTTTGCAACTTCAACTTTAAGTGTATTATTATCCCCAAAAGAAAAAGTGAAACTTATATTCTTTGGCATTACCCCCCATACGAAACAATCTCTGTGCAGACGACCATATTAGCTTCATATCAGAAATAATATCACATATCACATGACCATCCATGTACACTGGGCATGTGCATGCCAGTGTAAACAGGAAGCAGATTGTCTACTCTGCAGTTGCTAGTTAAACAAAATACTACAAACGAGGAACAACAAAGACAATTGAAACGTTAAAAAACAGAATTTAACTGCACACCAGCTGCTAACAAAGACAACAAGGTCAGTAATACTTGTAATACATTATCCACGTCGCTTTCACCACTGGTAGTCGAGACTGATAAGACCAAATCTGGGCGTGACCGTTGGTGTCTACGTGACCGTTTCCACCCAGACTACAACACAACGAGTTTTCAAATCAAACAGGGCCAGCAGCGTTTCCAAAAGTCTCTGTTTTTGGGGCCGGGAGTTATGTGTCTAAACTTAACTAAACTAAAACGTAGTGGTGCGGATGTTAAGTTAGACTCTCACTCTTCTGATTCATTACAAATAGAGAAAGATCTGCGAACTTGTGTTTGTCGGATTCGAGTTGAAATTGTTTAATTATCACTCTCAGAACAGAAATGTGCAAAGGATTGTTTACTGAACTCACAATTTAAGTCTTTTAGAAAAATTGTCTCTTTATCCAGCTTCGATTTCTACAGCTTAGTTATTTCAGTGGCCAAAAATAAATTCCATCTACTCCTCTTGTCTCATTGTCTCAGTATTCGGTATGTGCCATAGGTCTCTGTCTGTGTGACCTTGAGGAGGTGCTGATTCAGACATAACTCAGGTGAGGATTCAGCAGCGGATTTCAAGAACACAGACAACTCAAGAATGAAAAAAAGGGGAAGTGATAGAATATGTGATGGATTGACAGTGTCACAGGTTTAGTGGTTAGGGTAGCAGTGTCAAAGAATTTATTCCAAACAAAACCAAAGTCCATACATACACAGATGCCACAGATGAACCAAACACCAAACCTCATCACCAAATAACAATGATCCCACAAGGACAAGACAGTACAAGGGCTTCTTTGGAACGGAACTGATTAGTGATGGAGAACAGGTGGGGAAGCAGACACAGGTGGGACACATCAGGGAATAAACCAAAGGAAGCAAAACTAGAACTCAGACACTGGGGCGACATGACTATCAAAATAAAACAGGAAGTGCATGGGGAAACAGAGCACAAGACAGGGAAGACAAAACTAGACACCAGAAACACCAAAACCTAGAACAGAAACCCAAAACTAAATCAAGAAAGTCCAAAAAACCAAAACCCTGGAGCCTCCAGGCTGAGACCATGACAAACAGAGTGATATGTGTGTGTCGGCGTGTTTTTTCTGTATCTGATTTCTTTTTAACCTGTACATCCTGGTATGCATAAATGTGGCTTTGCATGCACGTGTGTAAAGTATAAAAAAACAAGAGGCAGAGAGGGTTTGTGTCTATGCATGCAGCAATCTAAACACATTCAGAGCGGAGCAGGTCGCCTGTGCAGCTCTGACCACAAAACATTCCCCCCACAGTTTAATAATGAGCTCTGTGGAGACTGTTCTGCATAATCAAATTGAGACGCACATGCAGACAGAGATTTCTGAAACACTTACACAAGTGGGCACGTAATAATCCACACACACACATACACACGCTTTGTGGGAGACTTCTTTCTGTATAGCTGTCAACTACTGTAAGTGTGCGTTTCTGTGATGACGCCATGCAATTGTGGTCACCAAAAAAACAGAAGAAAGAAAATTTGAAATTGAATTCAAGTCAAAGACAATGCGACTCTTTAATAAAATGACAGTATAAAAAGCTACAAAATTGAACTCATAACTGAACCCAGACGCACTCACACCTGCCTCCCTTTAACCCTTCACTCTTTTAAATTTATGTGATGAGATTTAATTATGTAAAACCTGAGACTTCAGCAATTATATGAATACTGACATTTACACTTAACTTTAACACTCACTTTTTAATGAGTATTTTACACCATGGGTCCGTCACCGTGTTAGTCCATTTGAACTACTGATTGCACAGTGAGTATATGGAGGTGTGTGCATGTGCATGTGTGTTAGCACGCTGTTTTTGCTGTGGTGCTTTGTATTGAGAGTCCTGGAATTTCATTGGTATTCATACCGACTATGTAAATTCTGGTATCATGACATCCCTTCTTGAGAGAGACACAAAATGACATCAAAGAGAAGCAAAATTATCCCAAAGAGACACAAATCAACTACAAAGAAAAGAAACACGTCCACAAAGAGATGCAAAATGATTACAGACAGACACAAAACAACTACAAAATGACTACAAAGAGACACAAAACACCTACATACAACATGGCAGCGTCTCTTTCAGTCTGGGTGTCTTGCTCCTGTATAGGAGGGGTGGGTGGCCTTTTATATTTAAGTGCCCAGCGGTGCATTGTCTGATAATCAGGTCAGTCAGGTAAATACTCAGTAACCCCTGTGACTTTTGTGAACAGGGGAATATTTAATGGTCTTTCTTTTTGGTTCTCAGCCTCTGTCTCGACGCTGCACTCTCATTATGTCGCTCTGCAACATAAACAAACCTGAAAACCAAACTAGACAAGCTGCTAATTGGTGACATCAGAGTCACAGCGATTCATAAATCACAGCATCCACCTTTTCTGCTTCCTAATTAAATCTTTCCAGACTAGTGAGCAGGCAACGGTTTGTAGAGGGGACAAGAACACACCTCAGTGGATCACTCACAAGAGTGTAATAAATATAACAAGTCTGGAGGAAACGCTTTTTGGTTTATTTAATCAGTGTTGGAAATGTGCCATCAAGGATGTTATGTGGCTGCAAAGATTATCCAAGCATTACACTTAAATCAAAACATCCATAGGACGTCATGGTTCACAGAGAACCAGCTGACTATGGTGCAAACACTCTCCTCCTGGTCTTCAAACATATTATGTATGTATTAAGTCAGTGGGTAACAATGTTTTTAGATGAAGTGCCTCTCCAAATCAGTCATTTTAAGTCGTGGCTTGTGTGTATATATATGTACGTTTTTTCTGGTTATACATCCTACAAAAAGAGGGAGATTAGGAGTTCATGAACGCACACTATGACAAAGCAGTCGAGTCATGGCAGCGGGCCTCCTGTTTCATCATCATTCACCGTGGTAACAACAGCACAGAAGGCGTGATACGCTTCTCAGTTGAAAAAACTCTGTGATGTATTGGACTCTGGTGATTGGTAGCTGAGGAAAGTCCTTGAAGCAGTTGGAAGTGAAAACAGGATAAAATTTGACACCAAACTATGAAAGATACTGTATGTCACGTTATGCCTTAAGAAAGGATTTTAACTGTTTTTCGAGAGGACAAAACCGAATCTTTGAGGACTCATGTTTGCTGCCAGCTAACCCACATTCATGCAGAACGGCTGCAGCCCCAGTTTCACTCATTCAAACAGCTCTGCACCCGATACACAGTTTCATCTTGCTTAAAAATGAATGAGGTTTGAGTCATGACCAGCAACTGTTTCCATCTATTTAGGTTCTGTCCTGTCACTTTCTGTTAGAGTAGACAGCCAAGGACAGGCAACACACAAGAGTGGTCCGCCTGGCTGTGAACACTGACGCTAATTTATGCACCTTTGAACAGAAGATTATGCCATTTTTTGTTGCATCAGCATTAGCTGTGATCCAACAAATCAAAATCTATCCATCTATTAAAAGAAAAACAAAATAAGTGAGTCAGTGTTAGCACTGCTATAGCTAGTGATGAGTAGCTTACATCTATAGCAAAAATGCTCCTAAATTCTCAACACTTTCTACTGATTTCTGGGTTTAGGTGATGTTGATGGAGTTTGGCACATAAGGCCCACTGTAACTCACACACACAAGTATTGCTTTTTATTGCTGAAAACAATAACTGGATGTGCCAGTGAAAAGCTCAATGGTGCCATCCTGAATTTTTTTTTTCTTTTCATTTTGGCACTGTTATGATACCATTGTTTTCACTGCTGAAAGCAGTGGCTGGATTGGTTGATCATTAATGGAAGCGCTGACTTCCACATCAAACTGTTTATTTGAGGTATGTTTGAATTGAATTTGATTATATTTGTTTGTATACGTATATTTCTTTTTTTTGTGACAATGTATAAAAAATGATGATCAGAGATGTATTGATCAGAGATGTCATTGGGATACTTGAGAGAAAGGATGTCCAAGTAGCAGCATTTGTGAAAAAAGATTTTGCTCCAGTTTTACAACAATGATATCGATCTCTTCCTTTCTGCCACTAAAAACACACACATACATAAACTGAGTTATAAGAGACAGATGGGAATGTTAGTTGCTGCCGGTTATCATTTGTTCACCAGGATGGTGTGTGCGTAAAGGACTGGTAACCTGTCAATGTGTGTCAGTACCAACCACACTGCAGGAGCAAATACAATAAAAATCATGACTGAACGTGATCGGCACAGGACGAGGAGCTCACATGTATCAACAGGTTAGTAATTATCGAGGTGTGCTGAGCTTCTCACACCAATAACACTTCCAGTGACACTTTTGTTACTCTGATCTTGAAAATTGGAGGTTGGCTCTGGTATCACATGGTGTGTGCCTGTGCTGAAAGAGAGGGGGCTAGCGTATATACAGTATGTGCTTTCAGAGATACAGTGGTGCAGACAGTGGAGCTGAGCACCAGATGGGGACAACTGACAGACTGAATTTCATCTGAGATCGTTTTACTGTTTTGTTTAGGTGAGTTGACAACCTACAACACGGTGCATCTTATTTTAGTTCACAACCGGTTAACGAAAGAAAAATGTGACCAGGCTATCCAGGATAGACGTGCTGTCAACACGCAGGACCATGAGAGACCTCTTATAAAGCAGTGACATGGAGTGAAGATAAGCCAGAGGGCCGAGGTCGAATGGTTATTGGTCATTAACTTCCAGTGACTGTCAGCCCGTTCGTACCAGATCTCTGCCTTCACACATGATCCTGCAGTACATGATCAGTATCTTAGTACAGCATGATCTGTAGCATCTTCTCTTCAGGCTGATCATTCAGTAAAACATCCTGAGTCACTGTTATAAAAGACACTGAGACACTTGAAAAAATCTATTTTTTATCAGCTAGGATCATGGACTAACACATGCATGCACGCAAGCACGCAAGCACGCATGCACACACGCACACAGGGAGGTGCAGAGAGGTGGCTGAAAATTGAGTGCAAATTAGTTTGTCTCAAGTGTGTGTGTGTGTGTGTGTGTGTGTGTGTGTGTGTGTGTGTGTGTGTCTGTGTGTGTCTGTGTGTGTGTGTGTGGTCCTGACATGGTCATGAACGTGGCCGCTGCTGCTAGGGGGATTCAGACAGATCAAGACAAAACACTTGTATCCTCTCAGGTTCAAATTGCAGCAAAGATGCAATCCAGGAGGAAGTCAATACGATTTCACCTGAGCTGCACTGGTTCATTTAGAGCGGGTAAACTGTCACTCGTGTCACACACTGCATGGATTTCGCTATAAATCCAAATTTAGCCTAATTGTCGCTTACTTGTCTAACAACCACACTCCCTCTGTCTTTTCATGATGCTTCCTCCGTCTGACTTCGTCTGACTGGGTTGAGCGCAGAGGAGGGTTTGTTTGTTTTTATACCAACCTAGCATGAGTGGGTGCTGGGTTTCTGTCTGCTCAGTGCTCACAGGAGGATACTATGACTCAGTGGTGGAGAAAACAAATGATCCCACAGCTGACAAATGTAACTTGGATAAACTGTGGACAATCACAGGGAGTGTGCTTTTAGGGGTAGCGTGTGCATGCGGAATTTACCCTTCATTTTCATCATCCCTTTTTTTATTCCTGTTTTAAATGTGTTTTATTGTCGAGGAACGAATACAGAGCAGGCAATCAAAAAGTGAAGGTCAAATTGAAGGTCAGCCTGACTCAACTGAAGGTAGGTGTTTCTATTGTCCATTGATTGAATCACTGACCTATTGAACCCTCATTGTCTAGTTGAATATGTGTACAGATAACTGGATTTTTCCCTTCACCAGCTCTGGTTCAGCTGCTCTGCTGGGTGACAAGATGAGTGACTTCTGTTAACTTTTTTTTTATTCAGTCTTGTTCTTTCCCATTTTGAACTCTTATCGCTCCTTCACATCTCCCCCTCATTGTCTGCTGTCACTCATTACTCTTCTTATTCTCCACTTAACTCCACCACCTGGCCATTCTCTCACCCTCCCTCTCTGCTTTAGCCTCCCTCCCTGCGCCCACGTCTGCCTCATCTCTGTCTTTGTTTAGTGTCCGTTAATGAAATTATAACTTGTTGCTCTCCAAAAAGATGAAGGAAGAGATGGAAATTACCCTGTGCAATGAAGATAAATGAATTCTTGTGTGCTTTCAGCTCCTTGCCGCCTTATAGCCCTCCCCAATACTATTTAGGTGCTCCATCAGCTTAACAGTATAGGGCTCAATAAAACATTCACGCATTAAGGGGGAAAATTAGACTTTCCCAGTCCCTTCTCCCTGAGGCCACCCTGGCCAGAATATAATCTGTTCCCAAGTAACAAATTGCAGCACGAGGAAGCCCAGGTCTCTTGGTAATCGATCCATTGCAAGCATCAGTTTACCATTGATCACAGAGGAACTAGCTGTTGGCTGCTCTGGGAGTTTCATTGCCTGGTCTTTTGTGTTCCCTAACTGCACAAGGCAAGAAAGGCCAGTCCTTCAATAAGACGCCATTATAAAGGTATGAGTCTCGAAACATTTGTAAAATAAAAGGATGGTCTTATTTGGGAACAGTAGAACATGGCCATGAAGTTAAATGTGATTGTTATTTGCAGTGAACTCTATGATTTGCTGGTGACTGGAATGGAGTGACTGCTGCCGTGATGGTAAAGCGGAAACGGCAGAATATGGATTTAAGAGGCAGTCCTGTTCAGGTTAACATCCTGAAAAGATCATTTGTCATGTTGTAGTACTCGTGATAACTCTTGACTGGTCCTCTTACGATATTTTCTTGTCTGTGTTCAAAGGGAATTATACTGATTTTACACACCAGGATTAGTTTGCTAGTCAAGGGGGGATACTACTCAAACTGTGAACACAGTCATCTTCTCTGGATGTGGAGGAGCTTTGTCAAGTTGAGAAAATAACCCTGACGATGATGTCATCAGTTTGAACTCCAAGACGTCAACATGTATGGCCAGGTCAGCGGCATATGTCAAGGGACAGCAGTGTTAATTGGTCAGTTGGTTGGTGTGTCTGAACTTTGGTTCACACCAACTATTGAAAGAATTGCTGTGAAATTGTGCAAATATCCATGGTCCCGAGAGGATGTACCTGATGACTCTGGTTTCCTCTAGCGCAACCATGACGTTAACTTTTTTTTAACTTTTTAATCTATGTTCCAACAAGTGTTGAATAGAGTTCGTCTGACTTTTCCTCCATCCATGTCCAGTACTTTAGTTTATGAGCTAATATCTGCAACACCAATGACATTCCCATCAGTCGGAACCCCGGTTTGGGCTTAATGGCAATTAGCAATGCATGCTAACACATGAAACTGAGCTGGTTACCATTTTAAACTTAATTCACTGAACATCAGCATGGTAGTATTGTAATTGTAGCATGCTGATGTTAGCATTTAGTTCAGAGCAGCGCTCTATTATAGCATAGCATAGACTCTTACTCTTGCTAACAGAGAACTTGCATTACAAACCGGCGAGGAGGTGTTTGAAAGATTCCTAACAAACTAACAACAAACAGCTCTATTAAGTTGGATTATGAGAACTGTAGTTCTTAGAGCTACTCTTGCCCATAGAAAAGAGTGAAAGAAAGGATATCTTGGCCTTTGCTGCTTTGATTTTGACCAGACTGTGGTTTTGTACCTGGGGTTCTCTCACAACTCCCCAAAGTACAATACAAAAAGACTGATGTGCTCCTTTCTACTTTATTATGTTTTCAAGTGCATTTTAATGAAATGTTTGCTTTTCGTTTTAAACCATTTGCAGAGAAAACAACGTAATAATTTTGAACATTTACAACAGTAGCGCACTAACACGGTTGCAGTTTTAAAATGGACTCCTCTGAGCTGTTAACTACCCCACATGGGCTTGACTACAACACTGCTGACTTCTGTGGTACAGCACGATTAATTGAGCTGCTATAAATATTTAATGACATTCACAAGACTGTTCCTCTCATGTATAGATCACATGCAACAGCACCAGAGTGATGATAGAAGATGCGAAGACCGGGAGGTGACTACAAAAAAACCAAGGGGTCCCAACACACACCCTCACACCAATTAGTAAGCAAAATTCATCATGTCTCCCAGTCAAAATCCTTCACACTGCTTGAGCTGCATTTGCACTTGGTGACTACAGCCAGCAACAGCAACGGTAGCAAACAATATAAATTTGCGAACGGTAGTCGTTCAGTTTGAGACTGTCAGGATCTTAAGACCTCGACACAGAATAGGCTCGATATTACAACCGCTCTGTGACACACATACACACGCACATTCACAGGCACTCAGACGCAGACATTCTCTTCTGACATTTATATCTGATCACACTGCACCACCTCTCTTCTTTGGCTCATCAGTGAGGAGTAAAAATAGTCAAGTGGTGCTGACTGATAAAAGATGGTGTGAGGCTGCCTGGAGAGGCTGTCCTATAATTATGCTGCAGATGGAGTTTTTGACAGCCAAGCAAATAAACACATAAAACACTCCATAACTTCTGATAAAAAATGCCTACCCATACTCCCTGACATCTGAACAGCAAGGTAAAGAGTGTGTGAGAGAAGTACTTCTAAAATAAGTGTGAATCCATACTTGCATTGAAAAATACCAGTCAGCATTGTCTGTGAGAATATTCAGTGCTGCCGTGCTTTCATGCCTCCCATCCAACAGATTTATTGATATTATTTGTCTTTTATCTTCATAGTATTTCAAAGTAAAATGCGCAGAGAGACAGAGATGATGGACAGCAAATGTCTAGAGCTGTAAATCAAACAGATTTCAAATTTTAAATAACTATGTGCATGGAACTTTGTTTTGACAATAAAGCATCTCTTACCCTGCATCTGTCCAGCATCTGTCCTGCAGGGTTTTCAAAACAACCTTTCGTGGAAAAGGGATCAATAGTATAGCATTACTGCAGAGAGGTAGGATGTGTTCACTGGCTGACATTGTGTGTTGGCAGTACCAACTGGTAGCTATAAGTAACATATAAACAATACCCATAAATAACATCATATGCACTGTGCAAACAAATACAAACCCAAATGTCCCATGAGGGCAAAATGGGGGGATGAAGATGAATAGAAAGAGACTATCTTTACAACAGCTTTAGCCGTTATTGAGCTAATTTTAGTTTGTTTGTAGAGCTTGTTTTTCACTCATAGGTTACAATTTTTATCTTCCTGTGTGCTGGAAAACTTTTAAGTACTTATACAAGAAATTAGTGTGCACATGCTAAATCTGTAACATGGATGAGCTTGTCTGTTTCAGCTATTTCCTGATCTGAGCCAATATTACATTCTGTTTGCATCAACATCATGTACGCAAATAAAGCCCACACTGGAACTCAGAGTGGGAGAAATGGATGATTTGAATGGCTGCTGCAGAATAACTTAGGCCCATTAACTACGTCAAACCCAGGAGGAAGCACTGCTTTAACATCCGACCGCCTGTCATACACTTGGAAATTCAAAACCAGGCCGAGCAGCGATGCTGAGATGGAAACACTGGCAAAGCCTGAATCCTAAAGTAAACAAAAAGGTTTACTGAAATTACAAAATGTTTTTCAGTTCGAGTTTATTTTTATCCTCAGTTTCTCTAAACAAGTTCTACCCATGAGGAAAAACACAACTCAAAGACATTTCCACTTTCAGAGAGGAGAAATCCTCAGTATGAAATTCATGCTGTTAGCGACATCAGCTAAGACTACGGTATGTCAGACAACCGACATGTGTGTTCCTATGCGTGTCTGTTTCAGCATTCATAATTTACTTTGTTTAATCACAAGATCCCACTGATGACTGAGGCTGTGCAACAAACCTTGTGTGACCACATGGTATCCACTAAACATCAAGGGTTTTCAGCACAGCACAGGTGTACACACACACACACACACACACACACACACACACACACACACAGGCGTTCAAAGGCTTTGTAGTTTGACAGATGAAACCCAACATTATTCTTTCATCATACCATACCATCACACCATATCATACCACTTACAGATATATCCACATCGTGCATTTGTGGGAAACTGAGTCATTTTGCATCAGTAGAGTGAAACTAAATTTCCGTTATATAACCTGGAAGTGTCTGGTGGCACAGGTGAGCATGAAGGAGGCTATTTATAGCATTATATATAGAGAGATTATTATAAGTAAAATCAAAAATATATTTACTGTAATATATATTTAAGATGTTTAATTTCCCATTATTGCATCAGCTCAAACATATTACTGGAAAAAAAAATGTTCATCTTACGTAATATATACACGCTCATAAGCCAACTCATTCAAATCATCTACCTTGTCTATTTCCACAAAATTCATACACAGATGCTTCATCTATGGAAACTTCATAGACTTGTCTCAAACTACAATAGAGCTGAAGGGACTGAATATCTGTTCATATCTGCAGTCTGGCTAATTTACTGTGCTTCTACTTCTGTGCAGCAGCTTGTGTTTTTATTCAACATTCAAGCTTTGACATGTTTGGTTCAAAGGTTCCTCTGTTGAACAAAAACCAAAAAACACGTCTTTATACCCCAACATAAGCGATCTAAATGCATGCATGGTACTGGAAGTAAATAATAATAAAAACTTCAATAAAAAACAGAAATCTACATAACTGCTCGCCCTGGCTTGGCCATGATCCACTAATGGATGCAGAGGAATGACCAAGCCTCTTAGAGAAGAAGAAAAATGGGTGTTCTAGTTAAAGGGGAAACGTTAAGACTGTGATTTATAACTCTGACATTATCCTCTGCCTTATAAAGATTTCATAACTACAGAACAAGGGCTCAAGTACACACACACACACACACACACACATACACACAGATTCATGCACACACACGCAACCAAGCAAACACCCAGTGGACACTTCAGTCACTAATGAGTAAAATTAGACGGTGGCTCATATCTTAAATTAATAAAATCCTTGCAACAGGAGCAGGACGAGAGCTGCTACAAATGTAAGAGATTACTCCGATATTTGTTATTAAATTCAGGAAATTATTAGCTCTCAATCCAAATGTTTGCAAACACTTCTGACTCTACTGCTTTAAGAAGTGTATTCATATCTTCAACCTACGTCACTCGCTGACATGCGGGGATGGCACGTCTGTATGTGTGCGCCTATGATTGCGAGTCTGTGTGTGTGAGATTTGTCTGTGTCCTCTCGGTGCAGGAGGAGGGGAAATGTGACTGAAGCATCTGGTGTGAGAAACCGAGAACGCCGAAGACAACCTCGCTGCTGCATGCGCTCACAGGCGCTTCAGAGAGTGTAAATAGCAGGGGATCTGTTTATTGTGACAGTGTTGTGCTTCTACAGAAAACCGTGCAGTTATAATGCAGCATCACTGCGCTGTATGTGTACGATGATAGTTTATTTAGATTACAGAGGCGCACTGCAACTTCCAAGTGCAGCTGACTCAAACGTTTTAATGCATTCAAATCTACAACAGTTAATCCCAACTGTACGGTAATTATGTTTCCACAAAAAGTTTCATAATAAAGAAGAATAGATGAATAAAACATTTAATAGCCGCTCATTCTCATTCTTGAACAGCAGATATTGGTTACAAAGACAACATGAGTAATTAGGAGTGGATTTCTGGTAAGAGTATAACTTCCACAGCGGATTTATCAGCTGTTTCAGATAATAAAGAGCACAACAAGCACTGGAACACATGTACAGCTGCGGCCATACAGTGATTAACGTAGCTTTCACACACTGAGTTTGGTTCAGGTGGAAAGAATAATACGTCGGTACCTTTAAGCTCTGGACCATTTTGTATTTGATATAACCTATTTTGAACCAAGAGGAGTAAACAGTAAATTAAAGCTGCAAGCAGAGCGAGCCCTCTCAAGGTCGTGCACATCACGGCCGCTGCTAGGAGACCGGTTAACGTATAGGCGTGCATCATCACGAACACTTTTGAGGAAGATGTTGTTTCCTGCATGCGCTGTGTTGTGGTGGACATGATGTATTGCATGTTTTGTATTACTACTTGCGCCCACTATGTGGCGCTGGAGAACATGCATCAAACATGCATTATGTTCCTGTATATCAAGTGTAGACAAACCCATGAAAATTTCAAATCAAAATCAAATGATGATTGTCACTCAAGGGCTACTTCCTATTTTCAGTAGGTGGCTATGACGATGACATCATGTTAGTATGCAGATGTCTTAAGTGTGTGACTGTCATTTAACATTACAAGTTGGATCAAGGTTGGACAATGTATATTTGATTCAGAACAACTTGTTGGAACGGCTTGTTTCATGGTGGATTGAAATTATTGCTGTGCCGCCACAGCCATGCCCTGAAATGAAAACTAACAATTCTCACAATAAAGCAATTTACTGTAAGAATAATATGGACTGAAAGGTATCTCATTCATTGGACAGTCTTGATGTCTATCCTGCATCCTCTCTGATGTCATAAAGTGCTCACAAAGAAATTATTGATTACGAACAAATTAAGTCGAGACTGCAACTGAACCTGTGATAAATAAAAATTGTGAAACAGAATCAAGGTGAAAAAATGTGTCTTATTACAAAGACTTTCAACAGATTCCATCAGCAGATGGACTAAATAGTTGGTCGGCTTTTGAATTCATGCAAAAATCACATCTTTTCTATCACAGAAATACTGCGGATGTGGCTGTAGCAGAGTTTGCTTGAAAATGTAACAATACCTTCTTTTTCAGGCTGTTTCAGCCTGTTCTTTGAACAACAGCCTTCACACCAGCCTTCATACTGAATCACTGCACAAATACCAGAGTTTGTGTGAGACACACTAAAT
This sequence comes from Seriola lalandi dorsalis, assembly GCF_002814215.2. NCBI lineage: Eukaryota > Metazoa > Chordata > Actinopteri > Carangiformes > Carangidae > Seriola > Seriola lalandi. The sequence continues at coordinate 3,006,831 of NW_019525242.1, read as the reverse complement.
TGTTTATGCGTGAAAGCACCCTTCATGATCTGGAGGTTTCACGGTTTTAATGAGAGTTTTTAACATATAGAATCTATACAATGTATCTACTCTTCAGGAAAGAGAGTAGGAGTCATGGGGAGATGTATTGCAGAGAGTGGTAGCTACACACAGCAGCCAACACCTCAGTAACCCCACTCTCTCCCTGACAGGTCAAAGTGCCCTTGTCCCCATTCTGCCAACAGTGAGATACTACACAGTTATGCCTCATGCTGCTGAAGCCATTGAGTCTTACACAAACTAGCTGCCATTCATTATATAATTGCTAGTAAATGGCAAATACAGTCTCAGCACATGCCATCAAATCATGGGTAATAAAAGACTCCTTTTCACCACACAATACCTACAGATACAGCAGAATGGGACATTCAACCACTGAAGATTAACATACCAGCAAACAGCCAGTGTGTGACTCCATTATGCTTCACTATTCTACATTGTCTTCTAGTTGAATTTAACCAAAACTATCTGAGGAATGACAGCGGCAGTCACTAAACACTGAGCAGGTTATGTGGGGGAAACTATCAGAATGCATTCTGTGATTTTATCTGCCGTGTTTATAATTTGTGTGTCTGCGACCTGTGTGCAGGACGTGGGGATTCAGGGCAAATTATCCAGTGCAAATTCCCAGCTCATCTGACTGTAGCAATCCAGTCTGAATACACATCTTTTAACATAATAATGGGTTCCTCTTGTGGCAGATGGTAGATAATTGGAGGGGTGGGGGGGGGGCTCATGACATTTTGCATCTGGGCTTAAAAACAGTAATTGAGGGAAAACACCACGGTCCTTGACATGGTTCTCTTGGAATTACATGCATACATGAGCATTTACTTATAAGAAGTTGCCATCCATTGTGAGTTTGCTGCTCTAGGTTAACTGCTAATAACCTAGCCATAACTCTAACAAAGGTGTATTTGTCCTCATAGGCTTAGGATAGGACAAACTGCTTCTGTAGCACTTACAATGTAAGATATATATATATGTAATGATATATGATGTATTCGGTCCAATTCCTTTAGTCTGTCTTTTAATATAAAATGTATGCACAGAAACTTGCTGTCTAGTTAAACGGCATATAACACCTTCAAGTAATACTGTCAACTTCTATGATCCTATGAACCAGTGGTATAACCCAAAGCTACATGTTTGTGTCACAAAAGTGTCTGTATTTTTATGTATTCACATGTACTGAGTCTAAATAGAAGATGTCTAACTGTTAATGGTCTGGCTGAAAATTAATGGGAGAGATAAAAACGGAAGTCTTAACATTTAAAATTACATTGGACATTGTGGGTATAATTGGATACAGAGATAAATGTAAAGTTGGTATGAATTGTCTATGTAAAAAAAAAAGAAACTAGTAAAACTTAAATGAAGATGATTCTCATTGAATGTCTGAATATCAAATTTGTTTTGGGCAAATCTGCATCATGGAAAGTCATGCTGCTTTGGCTACGAATGTTACTGCAATATTACAGTTCAAAGTGCATTATCTGCTCTTATTCAAATAATACAGCCCATGGTTTACAACCCTGACATCAGCAGACATAAGCAGATGCTCCAGTATGGCTCAAGTCAACATGCAGACACATGGGAATAAGGACCCTGCCAGTCTTTCTAAAACCAACTGTCGTGGCAAAGAATTATAGGCAGCTCCAGCAGACACTGATTAAATACACGAGAAATGACTGAACAAATGGTGTCACGAGAAGCGTCATGACAACACTCTGCATGGGAGGCTAACAAGAGGCAAGAAACTATACCTGCTTCTCCTGAGAGCTGAAGTGGCATATGTTGACAGTGGCAAGGTGGAAATATACACCACTAATGTACCGTTGCTCATTTCTGTACCTCAGCAGTCGGGCAGCAATTGAAATAGACCCAGAATAATGAAGTAAACAAGCATCACAGTTTTGAAGAAAATTATGTCTGAAGGGGAAACTCTGTGTTTTTGCTTGTAATCTGCCAAGACACGCGTATACATACAAACACTCACTCAGACTGTTTGTCTCGCTCACACACACACACTCACACGTCATTCGCATGCCCACAGGTGCACTATACACAAACATTTCTTGGTGCTCAGTCTGGTGAATACAGGTATTATAAATCCTGATGATAAATGGCCAAAAATAGCTGCTAAGTTCATACATTGGCGTGTCTTTCCTGTATGTTTCTCTACGTCCACCTACATGTACATTTGTGTTGTAACAGAAGGTTGAAGAACGGTGGCAGATCTGCATGCACTTCATGCATGAAAAAAGTAAAAATGCCACAGTAATTCACTTGGGATTGAAAGCTGGGATCACAAACAAGGCAAACTAGTGCTTTTACAACCAAGCTGACCTCAAAGTAACAGCAGCCATGGCTCATATAGATGAGACTGTATAGGCTTGTCAGACAGGGGCTCATGTTTAGTAATATTTTGAGGAATAACCAACCGACCAAAATAAAAAGGCTCCTTCTGCGGCTAAAAAGAGAAACAACAGGAAGTAGATTATTTGGATTTCAAAATCTGACACTATATAGCCTGGCACTTCTTCCCTGCTGGAGACTTGGTATTTTACCAGTAAAAATAGACTGTACACAGAGGGAAGGGAAAACAAATGAATAAATGATTGTGTTTTCTACTCTGAGACAGACGGAAGGTGGGGGTGGGTTTGGGGTGGGTGGGGTTGGGTGTACGAGTAAGGATGAGGGAGGAAAAAGAAGATGGCGGGTGGAAGCTGAAGAAGGAGGAGGCTTGGACGGAGAAGAAGAAAGGAGGGAAAGTAGGTGAGGAGGAGGGATTGGGGGAGTAAGGCGCAGAGTGAGGTAGAACTGGAGCAAGAGACGGAGGGGGTGCAAAGGGGGGGTGGGGGCATTTATTGGTACGACTGTGTTTCTGCAGCGACAGGCCCAATATGATGAATGGCCTGCAGATACCACTGTACGGATCAATGCAAACACCTCCAGTGTGTACACTCTGCCTTCTGTGATTCATCATTTGTTTTTGCCCTGGCTGTGTTATTCTTTCAGATCGAGCAAATGAGACAGTGAAAGCAGCAGGAGTCAGCAAATGCATCTCTTAACGACCACTAGTGAATCCTCATAATGTTACAGTACTTTACCGCGGGCTTGAAAGGCAAGTCATAAAACATGATTATCCTGTGACTTGTCGTCCTCTGTCTCAGATACAAACATGTCCATTCTTGTCTAGCATAGTATGGTGTGAATTCACCTCACTCTGAAACAACTTCAAGTCACATTTGATTTAAAGACCGGTGTTGTTATATCATGTTTTTCTTGTCTACAATAAATCCCCGAAAAAGACCAAACCCAGCGATGCATTATATGGTCTCTCAGTATTTTCCATAGCCTCCAGTTTGTTCAGCTGGACACTGCGGTTTTTAGCAGATGTCTCTCCAACAGGAGGAAATAGCGCATATGCTGGGGATTATTTTCAGTCACAATTAATTACACATAAAAATTAGTACACATTTGAATACCAAATGCAAGACAACAACGAAAACAAAATCAATATCAAGTAAAGCCATGTCTTCTTTTGAAGTAGAATTAGAATTTGAAGGGATTCCTTTGAGGAGTTCCCGAGATATTGAATTCACAAGGCCGTGTTTTTTAAAGTCACAGTGACCTTGACCTTTGACCACCAAAATCTAATCACATTATCCTTCAGTAAGAAATTCTCTCAAGGCTTTACTGAGATATCGTGTTCACGAGAACGTGGGTGGATGGACGCATGAATGGACAGAAGAACATCCTGAAAACAATCATCAAGCCTCCAGCCCTGGACAGAAACACTAAAATCCTAAAATATCCACTCTGGTAGCTGTGTGATTTTAGAAGATCTAAATATAAATCTCCTCTGTAAATGTTCCAACAACCACATTTAATGACCTGAAAGTTCACTTCTTAGTTTGATTATTAGGTCTGGCATTATTTGATGGTGCCATGGTGATGCGTATACAGCGTCAGTCACTGAACTGGGTCATGTTTGAACGAAGACGACCAGAGTTTAAACCTGTGACAGCAGTCTGGTTCAAGTCAAACAAGGGTTTAATTGTGCCCTCCTCACCACGTGTCACATGTGTGAAAGTTGCATCACACAGCAAAGTTTTTTTATCCATTCGCCGACTCAGCTCCTCCTACCTACAGCTACAAAGTTGTGGCTCAAATAGATAAAGTGATGGTTTATTTATAACTATGTTGGGCTTTTACTTTATGTATCTGGGTTAAATCACCGTAATTACGGCTCCGCTGCAGACAGAAAGAACAAGAGAGCAAACAAGTGACAGAAAGAGAGGAAAAGAGAAAAAAAGGATGATTGAGTCTTTCTTTCTTTTTTTTCTTTCTTTCTTTCTTTTCCATCATTGGACTTATTTCAACTTTCTATCTTTCCATTTCCAGCTGTCTCACTCTAACTTTCTCCATCTTCTTCTTTCACACTTTTGGCCTTTTCATTACTTTCCTTCTCTTCTATGCTCCCATAGTATCTGTCCTGCCTTTACTATGCTTCTTCTTCATCCTTTCCTTCCTATTTTTCCCTGACACTTTCTGTCTCAATCTCAGCTTTATTCTATCTCTCCTGCTCCCTCCCTCTGTTATTCCCTCCCAGCACAATCTTCCCTTCTCCTTGCTCAAACATTAAATGGTTGTTGGCAGTGCCACTGATTGATCATGTGGTAGCCTATTAGTCCACAGGCCAGCTCCAATAGCCTGCTTCTCGAGGGCTTACAAGGCAATCTGAAAATCATCCTTGTTGTTGTGCAGTCCACTGCCCACTCTGAATATGGAACAGCTCTTTCTGTGGCTGCTTAGTGAGCATAATACAAATGCATCACATGAACACAATGCAGTATTCCCCTTATACCTGATAATGAGAGGAGATCTATTCACCTGTGCTTTCATGAGAAACATTAAAAGGTTGACAAAACACAAATGTAAAATTCTTCTAATGGTTCAGCACAGCCAGAGGGAAAGCAATCATGTGCAAACAGACCCCTATGAAAAACATTGTAGATTAAAGGAAATATGTATTTCTTCTATTTCATTTATCTGAGCTTCTGCTTTTCACTGAAGAAGAAGAAGAAGAAGAAGAAGAAGAAGAAGAAGAAGAAGAAGAAGAAGTAGAAGAAAGAAATAACACCTTTCCTTTGTATTTTATACCCTAATCCTCTTCTCTGATTGGCTGGCAGGTGTCTGCTACAATCATTCAGCATACGCAGTAAGGCCCAAGTAGTTTTTGTGCCTTAACCTAACCAAACCGTGACTGTTTATCATTGTAACGATGGTGCCAAAGGTCTGGTACACCGCTGTTGGTACAGTCCAAGTGTTTATTAATGTAACCATGACAACAAAGGTCCGGTTTGCCTGGCACTGTAGGGACACTATTTCAGGGGACACTCCTTCAGGTCGTATAAGACGGTTGGAACAAACGACCTGTATGATTGTTCAGGTTGGAGGACTTGTTGCAAATAAACGTTGATCTAAACAATGTTTTAATATAAATATAAATGCAGTCTACACATTCATTAAGCCTTAACAATACACTCAGTGTGCTTTGGTGAGAAACACTGAATGTAAACAGAAAAATCTGCAAGGCATCTTTAACCAAATGGACCACAGCCTTATATTTCTTTGCTAAGTGCTGATGTAAATATGGAAATTTAATTTGAGAAAAAAACGGTAATATAACTTGTTGTGTGTTAATGCTTCACTGGGATTTTTAACAGGAAAGGGAACAAAAAAAGTCAAGTAAAATATTTCTTTAAAAAGTGCAAATGACCAATTATCAACCAGTCAATTACCAGCTGAATAAAATATTCTCTCGAGACATTTATTGTGTCACACCCTTGTTTACACAAATCAACAGATTTTTATGCAGAGAATCAATGCTTACTACAATTAATGAGTAATTTATTTCTGAAGGAAGATCAATATCAAGATCAAGATCACCTCGCATGCCTTACTGACCACTTCCTCAAGGAACTCTGATGTTATCTTGTGGTTTCCTGTTTGGCCATCACGCCTGTCAAAGTCTATCGAATTATTCCTTTACACACAGGTGGCTGTACGGCACAATAACCGACCTACTCCCGCCTCTCAAAATGCGGTCTCTGCTAACTCTCTGAGCCTGATCTGTCTGATAAAGCCTCAAAGACGTGTATCACTTTCACAGGTGAATAGCGACACAAAAACACAGCTTCTCAAGAACGGTTGTGAGGTGACTCAGAGCGGCCATTCATGCCCGAGACTTTCAAGATTCAATTCAATTGAAAATAGAGCAGAAGAGGATCGGCCTTGAACCTTCATCCCTTTTAAATGTTAAAATACTGCTAAAGGTCTCAGAAGGGCAGCGGATCTGCACTTCTCCTTAGAGAGAGGAAAAAGGGGAGATGGCAGAAGAAAGGGGAGAAAAGAGAAAGAAAGAAAACTAGTAAAGAAATTGAATGAAAAATCAAAAGTATAAAGGGGACTTTGACTTTTACTGTGCTTTATTAAAACATGCCCACTAGAGAAAAACTCGTAATATCCATGTACAAGACACTGGACAGCTTCACAGAATCAAATCATTTTCTGACTTTGCCCACAAATCATGTATTAAAACAGAAAATAATGAAGGGGGACTATTAGGGAGAGTCATGGTGAGACAGCATATAAAGAAGAGGTGAAGAAAATAGAGGGTAAGGAAACAAGCTGACAAGACGTAAAAGATAAAAGATGGAAGATGTTGAGAGAGAGAGAGAGAGAAAGAAAGAGAAAAACTAGGCCACAGGCAGGAGGAGACAGCACGCTGGTGTTGTTTAAAGTTGAGCCATCGCAACCACTAAATCCCTGACGCTGCGTGCCAGGACTCATCCTGCCTCGTCCCCTGGTACCAGAGCACCTTTCAGAGCTTCACTCCACACCTCCACATCCATCTGTCTCTCAGTCTCTCTGGTCCCTCTCCTCTTTCACTAAGTTGTGTCCTCTCCAGCGCACAGCCTCTCTCTCTCTCTCTCTCTCTCTCTCTCTCTCTCTCTCTCTGTGTGTGGCGACAGCGGAGGGACGCCTTGCATTCATTTATTCATTTCCTAACCCAGTGCCCCTGACCCGTCCTCTTGAGGCTGCCGTTATGTCTGGTGGAGGGGAGCTTGTCTACACTTCCCTGCACTCATCCCTCCTTTCTTTTGTTCCTCCCTGCCTGTCTCCCAGTAGCCAGGCTGTCTCCCCTCCTGTTTCAGTGGTACATGTTTTTGTGGGTCATCATGTTCTTCTGTTCAAGTCTCTCTGTTCTCTGTCGAACTACGTTCACACACAACCCCATACATCCACTCTCTGCGGTACATTTTCGTGTTTCCGTGCACTGGTTTTCAGTTGTAGAAAACAAACAAATATGAATCAACAACAGAAATGTCATTCACACACCAAAGGTCTCATAGGAGCCCCATTCATTCCCACCAGCATTTCTATTACAGTTTCTGCAGTATCATATGAAGAACTTGCGAGTACCTACAACACCTCTGATATTCCCCCCATAAACATGTCAATTTAGCATCATTATCATAACTATTTGTCACCTTGTTCAAAGTCATTTTAAAGCTACAGTGTGTGATTTTTGGCCATTTTGAAGAACACTGACATTTTCTTTCACCTTTTATTTTGATACGGTGAAGTTACACATCAGATAGATATGGAGGAACATTATTATTCATCTGGAGTCATGTTTCTGGCTGCCGGACAAATGTAAGTCCGATATCCCCTCTGCCTTCAGCTCAGTTTGGGTCTCCACTTGGGTAAAAATGGCTGTTTGGCTGCTAAATACTCCACCATGTTCTTCTCAACTTTGTCTGTCTGGCTGAGTATGGAGCTTTTTCGCTGAGAGCAGCTGCTTGATATCGCCCAAGAAAAAAATTGCTAAAAGAATGAACCAAAACAGTGACCTAGAAGATGCTAACGTGAACTTGAGAGTTGGGTGATTATTTTCTGTGAGCTCATCACTGACTGACACATTTCACGTGCAAGTAGTGATCCATTGTTAACATGAAATCACTTATTAGAGCAGCTTTAAAGCAAACATTTCGTATTCAAATGTTGGATGGCATGTGGGCAACTGAATATACGAATGAAGTGAAAGTTTGCTTTATAACTTATTGTGGCTTATTATTTGTCTACTGATTATTTGCAGACACCGTATACCATCAATTATGTTTTGTGCACATTACTTTCAATTAAACTAGGTTTTGTTTCTATTATAGAAGGGTGTTTTTAACCAAATGCTATATTCATACAAGATCTTTTACAGATGCTCATAACTCCCTCACGTAGTTTCCTTAAAGTCTTTTTCTTAAAAGTAAAAGTAAGTGGGTTGCGTTTCATCAAGGATAAGACAAAAAGTTTGTACTTATGACATCATGACTTGAAACTCACGCTTAACCAGGATGACAAAACCACATCCCCTTTCTGCAAACAGTAGGTTGCGTGTCGGACCACCCGCGTATCATAAGACAACAAAACTTGTGTTGAAATGGTTGCCACATCCTTTCACAGCATCAGAGCCATCACTAAGATACAGCATATTGTGATCTGAACAACACATCGCTAGGCAGAGTCCAAAAGACAAACTAATTATTTTTCGCTCCAGACCTGAGGTTGCTGGGTTGCTAAGCAGAATAAATGCAAGTTTATCACACAGGAAAGAGAACATAAAAAAGCTTGTGGACATCAGATTGGACATATCCAGCTAGGACACGAGTTCTGTGATCACAACTGAGGGTGAATCTGAATAAAGAATGGGAATCTGTATTCTGCACTCTTACATGGACATTGACAAATTTATCTTAGACAAATGAATTCTCAGACTACAGTATGTCCTTGCCACATAAATGGCTGAGACCCGTGAAAGTATCAGCTTGTTCGAGAGGTATGAAAACTCAAGTTTGGATTAATCATAAAACATTTCAGAGCAGGAATAATATTCATAGACCTGGGTGTTGAATCATCAGCTCTGTTAATTAGCTCAAACTACATGATCTCATATCAGGCATTGTGAGGTTTACAGTGAGGCTGAAGAGTTTGTTAATGCTCATAGGCAAATAAAGCCTCTAATTGAAAGTAGTTTCTTTTTTTTCAGCCACATTTTCAACTACAAGTGTGTCTTCCGAGCTCTTCAACTGTTTCACTTGCAGTTAACAACAGAGCTGTTGGTTTCCCTGCCCAGGCTTCTCAGCTTATCAACATTATTTTCCATGATTCATTCAGTTGCACTGTGGACAGTTGACCTTCAACATGGCAGTGCGGGTAAAAGGCACATGCTCTTTGTCGTCATAATGCTCAAAAAATGTGTCTGATCTTTTAATAATATGCTGATTTCAAATTAGTGGCACATTGCATGTGCAAGGATGACATGACATTGTTCTTGCTTTCACAACTAAATAAAAAAGGCTTCTTTTAAAATACTAAAAATACTTGGACACACTAAAGATTCCTTTGAAAATGTGTCCTCAGTGAACTATTAAACACGAATCAATTACCTCAGTTTTTTCCTCAGTGTTTTTTCATGTGGCATTTGAATAGTTACACACACAGTTGTTATTGACATCCTGCCAATTCCTTCCTCCTCAAGTAAATATCACTAGCTTCAAATCATTCTCAGCTTTTAAAATAAACAACTCTTGTGGTAAAACCTTCAATATAAAGCAAATTCCTGCAGACGTATAAGCTGAACGTTTCATTTAATTTCATGGTTATTTACGGTTTGTTTTGTTTAAATCTAAAATCAGCATTTGTCATATTTAACCTCATTTAAATACAGACTAGCAACTGCTTTTGACCAGTGTTGAACAATGTAACTCAAGGCGTCTGCATCTTTTCCTGTCCCTCATTGTAAAAGATCAACAACTTACTACACGTTTGCACAAACACCGACGTTTAAATGACAACAACTCAGTCGGTCTACTCACGAGTGAATGGCACAGTATTCCAACAAAGATACTTTACGGCACTGTGGTACATGTTGCATGTGTATAAATGTGTTTTAAATGCTTACTGAAAGCTGCCACAGCCAGTATGAGTGTGACCACGATGGAGATCCAGGATACCCAGAGCGCCTTCTTCCTGTAGCTCTGGGCCTCATGGGGCTTCAGGCGCATGCTGCTCTCGAGGAGACCTGCAGTGAGACACATAAGCTCTGTTACAAGGACAGCTCCTTCTGTCTTTTTCTTTGTGTTTTCTTTGCGTATTATAAAGCTCATTTTATGTAATGCTTTGTCAGCTTGGGGTGGGATAAGTGGTTATGTGAGCTAGGTTGAGAACAAGACGCTCTTCAGTGTTGAATACACGTACCTTTTTTTTCACAAAAAACACAAGGTTTTAAAGCCCTTGGTGTTAACAGTTGTAATGTTAGCTGTTGAACTGAGCTGAAACCCAATACTCAGCGTCGTTTGCTGCCATATTATTTTCATTGCTGGTGTGCAATGAATCTTGGGATAAGTCAGGCCACGAAGGATCCACCTGTTGGAGCCTTTTTCTTTATAAATGCAGCCTCCGGAGGATGTGGCCCTTGAATTGGATCACAGCTATAGTGGCTTTCAAATCAACTAACAACATATAAAGCTGAGCACAAGAGCACACTACAGCGGCCATGTTTATGCATGCTACAACATTTAGGTCAAAAGTACATTTTCCAAATGTTTTTTTTTTCTTGTTAAACTAGCAATTGTGGCAATTTTTCCGGTCTATTTACCCTTCAAGGAAAATTTTCTCCGTTTTCCCCAGGCCACAGGAAGGTCAAAGGTCAGGTTCTGCTCAATACACGTTCCTTGAACTGGTTGTTCATAGAAAAGTTTTGTCATTTGTGAGGCACTTGTGACGAATCCACTACAAGAGGCCCATAGGCTTATCAATGCGTAATTATTACTGCTTTGAACAATAAGGGAACTGTTTTTTTCCACCACCCTACATGAATCCTTCCTCTTACATAATCCTCATCACCTTCAAAGAGAGCACAGGGGCCACAGGGGATTTACACTGAGGGGCATAAAACCCTGTGAGACGCCTGGGGACCCTTGTTATACTGCAGATTAGAGTTCACGG